>NW_010422801.1:1334-3441 GCF_000710305.1 Buceros rhinoceros silvestris | reverse complement strand
TGCTGAAAACAGAGCTAACGGCCAGGTTAGATCACATCACACAGGGCTTTGTTCAGGTGTTTGAAAAACTCCCAAGAATTCATATGTCACACCTTTGGGCAGCCTGTTCTAGTGCTTACCCACTCCCATACTGAAGCACCTGTAACCACAAGACTTCTTCCAGTTGTTTGAAGAAAACATCCATTTTCTTATCTAGAGGGAGCGGTCAGTAACAGATGACCCACATGATGTTGGCCTCCTCTCATACCCTGACCCCTAAGCTCTCGGGCACCTTGTCACTAATTCCACAGCAGAACTGAATGTGTTTGAGCATCCATACACACAGTTAGAACTGCAACAACGACTGGCAGCTAGACGCAAACATGCCTTTATTTGACAGGCTGTAAAAGCTGTCCTCACACACCGTGTTACCCCCACGCTAAACTGGCTGTTCCTCTGGTGGGTTGTCAGTGACAGAACTGGTTTCACCTTCTTTGCTTTATGCTCTAACCAAAAGAGTTTGGAAGCTCCTGTCCCAGTCAGCCATCAAGCTATCTTTGTGACTCAGAGAAGTGAAAGGCTACTGCAAAAACTGCCGCTGAAACGACTTTTCCCCACCCTTTTCCAAATCCCAAATCTGAGTAAATTCACAGCATGCATTTAGTAGGTACATCAAGAACCCTTCCCACGGATATTTGTAAGCCTCATTTGTGGTAAATTAATGTGACAACATTTCCACATGCTGAAGGGCTAGCAAAGAATAAAGTAGTAACCCTGCAGGTGTATCAAAAGAAAATAGCACGCAAGTGGATCTTACTGTGTCTGTGTTTGAACAGCACCTTAATGTACAATTAGGTTCCTCAACACCTTGCAAAGACAGATCCTACCAAAAATAGTCACGGGAAATTGGTTTCAATTGGACCTAAGGAAAACTGTGTCGTGATAAATGATACGTAAAAAGGTAATCCTAACCAAAACATTGCCTAAGAATTGAACCTTAAAAATCAGTGAGTTTGTTTCTTCAGGGGGATGAATTGAAAAAAATATTTTTTCATACATATAGTACTTGAATTAGGAGATTTTCCACTAAAACCTAGAGAGAGGAGAAGCATTAACTTTTCCTACTTCTGGTTTATTGAACCTTTTTTATTTAGTGAAATGGATTTGCCTGCAAAGTGACCTATACGGTTCTGTACAGGAACAAGCAGAACATTTTATGGATTTATTGTAACTGTAATTTGTTCTTGAATAAAGCCTTCCTATGGCCTTTGGCTGCTGCTTTTGTGTATTTGAGGGTCATAATGTCCTGTCCAAGCTGCAGGCACACTGAAAGACTATGTATAGAATGTCTCAAAGCAGTAATTCAGAGCTTCTAAGTGGTGTGGGCTGGTTAATTAGTTTCAAAGTACTGAACAGCACCAACAAAACTTTTGTCTGTAATTCCCATTCCAGTTTCCTCACTGGTCCTTTACAACTTACATTACTTGAATACTTACGTGTTTGAATACATGTGGATTCATTAAATCCCTCTGGAATATTAATTGAGATACAAGATATGCTTCTGCTCAGCACCTAGTCCCATGGTACTTCCTAAGTTCCAAGTGCTTCGAGCAGAAATTAGCTGAATAAAGAGCATTTCCAAGTTCCTATGCCTGAAGGTGCCCTGGCCATATTAATCTTTTTAGGAATACCAGAAGATATATCCATTCTTCAGCGTGCTTAACTTAAACACTGCATTGATTTCAGCTTCCATCAGCGAGTAGTAGTGGAGTAGCAAACACGGACACATTGTGGGTACAGAATGGGGAAGGAAAGTAGGCTGCTGAGTAGAGGCACAACATGCCACTGTGCTAATTTCCAAACTTAGGTTCCCTATCTATTGTAGGGGAGAGGTAGGCATTCCAGAACAACAGCCAGCACACTGAGGGTAACTTGGCAGACATCTGGGTTTAACTTGACAATGAGGCAGAGAACCCCACTAAGAGCACCTTTAAAAGCAGGGCATTTGCACAACGGAGTGCACAGACTGCACAGGACCATATAAAGCAGGAGACAGGTCTAATATCACAAATACGGGCTTTTTTTTTTTTTTTTTTTTAGTTTCGGTCATTTTGGGGGTTTTTTTTTT
>NW_010422801.1:532-1249 GCF_000710305.1 Buceros rhinoceros silvestris | reverse complement strand
GTCTCTTAAAAGTTCTTAAGCATGCTAGTGCTGTGTTATGGTGTACTGCTCTTTGCAACCAACACTTCTGCTTTCCACAGGGCCTATCTAAGCGGTCTTGTACTAAGATTTCTTAGTGTGATGGGCTCTGCAGATGAGCTCAATCAAAGACTAGTCTGGAATTCATCCTAGACTTAGGTTTTGCTTGCTTCAGCAAGTAGAGTGGTGCAACAGGAGCAGTCTGTAGAGTGCTTGTACCTGCTGTGAGAACATACATGCCTGTGTGTGGGCATGGATGCAACATCACTACAGACTTCACGTTTTCAACACGAGCTGTCTTCCTATGTGGCACCTGAGCAAGAGTTCAGAGGATGAAAATCTGTGCAGAGCCCAGGAAGTCATCTCTGCCTGAGAAGTTCCTCTCTGTTCATAGACCTAAATATATCTCAAATGTGATGACCAAACTGAATGGAGATTTTCCCAAAACCATACAGTGGAGACTTTAAGAGGTGTTAAAAAGTCTCCAGCAAAGTTAAGTGTGTACAAAGTTTGAGGCTATCCTGCAGATGGGGTGCACCCGCGCTCCTTGGGCTTGTACCCCTGTGAACTGGAAAGAAACATGGAGCAAGAGATGTGTGGAGTGAACCCACCTCCACAGGGATATATCTCTCTCAGTCGTTATAGCCTTGCAAAGAGTGTTGCATATTGAGGTAAAATTTTTCTTAAAATAAATCTCTT
>NW_010422801.1:0-400 GCF_000710305.1 Buceros rhinoceros silvestris | reverse complement strand
CAGGCTGCCCCCCGCCATGTTTGTCCTCAGGTTTGTCCTGCTGGCGTTGCCCGCCCTGGCATGGGGAGGACAGTGCGACGCATCCCTGTGAGAAACAGGCACGGCGAACCGGGTGTGGAAATCATGGCTGTACCACCGCACTCTGCAGCAAAACAAGCCTGGGGTGGCAGGGTATCTGGGACATGCAGGGAGGCAGGGGAAAGGCAGCGGGGAGGTGGGCACCTCTGGACCGGCAGACAGACCTCTTTTTTTCTCAGCCAGAGTGCCAAGTGCCCGGGCAGCGGCTTCCACACCTGGGCGGGCTCCCACCCCTCCGGCCTCGCCCGGCCGTGATGACTTGAAGAACATTTCTCCCTGGGCACTCGGGGGGAGCGGAGGCCTCATGGGCGGCCCCGGGGCT
>NW_010422800.1:30970-32193 GCF_000710305.1 Buceros rhinoceros silvestris | reverse complement strand
CTCAATCTAAATAAAAGGAAACTGGGGAAAGCGGCCTCTCTCGTTCTTTACACTGAACCAGAGGAACCCGTGCACCTCTCGGTCCCTCTTAACCTGAGAGCCAGTGTCCATCTCAAATGTGACCAGCACTTTCTCGTTACTAAAAGTAAACCCACATATGCCAGGTGAAGTTGCTGGGGTTTGCGCTCCCCAGTGCAAATATCTGAAATTGATTTTCTTTTCCAGAGTGGAAGAAGAAGAGAGACTCAGACGTCAAAATGAAGATGACTTGGCTAAATTACGGCCAAAAGCTGATGACTTTAGTTTAAGGAATAAATACCTCTCCAGACTAGGCGCTCAGGTATTAGTAACGACCTAGGGAGTTAATTACTAAGAGGAGAATGAAATGTTTATTTTAAGAGTGTGGCTTATTTCAAAGAACCAGCAAATCGGTTAACCTCTGATTAAACTGCTAAATGTCCACGTGTTCTCAGAAATGAAGGCTTGGCAATGGTAATTAAAAATCTAATGAAGAAAATAATTAATCAAGGGCTGGCAAACAGTAAGTTGAGGAGCAGACTTAGTATGATGATTTTTAAAAAAAAAATTATTTTTTCGCAGCTACCTGATAATTACTCTTCCTATTTATCGACGATGGCCCACAGGAGTGTGTTGAAATAACCCCACTTGCAAAAGCAGAAATACACTGAAGTTCCTGGTGCACAAAGTGTTGTTTCGAGTACTGGCAAATCCCCCAGCAAAAGCGGAACCGTGCACCGTGCTGGCTGTACTTTTAAAACCACTCGGCTTACACTGTCCATCTGCAGTGTGGGCAGATAACCCAGGCACTGCTGAAGAGCCATCAGCTGGTTATTTGAACCCATGAGCTACGTTCTACACCCTCCTGTCTAAAATACTCCGTGAGTAGCTCGAGTCAGTAGCTGGGACTTGGTGTCTTCTGGCTACACCAGGATGTCTGAACTGTGAGTGCTTTGCTTTGGTCATTCAATTGCTGCGAAATGAGCTGTGACTAGGTGTGGTTATACGCTGGGCAGTGTTGTGACCGTGTTGGAAATGGTCTGATTCCTTTTTCTTATAGAAAAATGTGAGGGAATAGAAGTACCTTTTTATTTTGGTCTAAGCAAGTATTTCAGAGGAAGGTCAACTCTAAAATTCGAGAGTTACTGCTGAAAATGTGCTAGTCCTGATGCTGGATGCACAGGCATAGCACCAAACCTCTTGCA
>NW_010422800.1:16246-30833 GCF_000710305.1 Buceros rhinoceros silvestris | reverse complement strand
GCTGAACGTGCAAATGGATGTTTTTAAGAGGATGTGACTAAAAATGAAGAGGAGAGTTAAATGCAAGAACGGAAGTTTGGCTTTTGGTGGAAAAATGTCCCATTTCATAATGAACACGCCTTCCCATCATTTCAGTGGAAGGCTTGTGGCTGCGTAGCTCGTTCCTAGCAACTCCTGCAGAGTGCTTTCTTCTTTGGCTTTATTAATGATAAAGGCTCACTTATGTAATTAGACAAACTACTCCTGAAATGAGCTAATCTGATTCTAAAGGCAGGATTGTAAGGTGTGAGTGAGCTTTCCTCTTCTTGGCTGACTTCAGGGAGCCTGTGTGTGCCTCAATGCCTTGACAAGTTGCTCGACTCCAGAGGAAGTATTTTGTTATAATAAAAATGTTATGTTAGACCTGGAACTCGTGGTCTTAAAGGTCTATTTTTTTAAGGATACTTTTCAGTGGAGATTTCTTTCTTTCTCCTGAGACTGAGATTATCTTCCTGAAGGACTGAACTGGCTCTATTGTGCTGAAGAGTCAGAAGAACAACCTTGGAAAATGAAGCCGCAGGTTGTGAACCCTGCCGAGCTTCCTGCTGGCGGGGCGCACGCTGACCTGGGGTGGGTTTTATTGGTGCTTTCTGTGCTCCCTTTGAGAACCAGACACTGTCAGCTCCGAGACTGGTTGGTGCAAGGTGGTTTGTTTTCTTGTAGACTTGTGAATTCTGGGTCTTTTTTAATAAAAGCTTTCAATGGTGACTGGCACCTGTATTTTTCTTCCCTGCTGTTTTAGTGATGGTTGTTGCTCTTGGTGGTTGTTGTGATTGACATATGCTTTTGTTTTTTGAAATGAGCCTGACTTCTGCCTCCCCCTGAGAAGTACAAGGAGTTTCTGGGGAGGAATGTCTTTGAGGATCCCAGGCAAAGTTTCCCCCAGTTCCTCCCACTGATGAGTTGGTATATATTTGGGGGAGAAAGGTAATTAAATTCTTCTTCATTCCTTCAGCCACCTCCTCCTCTAATTTCACCACGTTATGGTTGTAGATGATTCTTCTGCTGTTACCCATAGGCTGGCGTTTCATGTGTGATGTGACACCCAGTAACTGTGAACCTTGTCTTGTTAGAACTTCAGTTCCAGTTCCTGAATTCTCTGTACCCTTGAGCATCTTGAAGTACTGTGGTGAACTTCTGCAAGTGGTGTCACTTCCCATGTCAGCTCAGCTCCAAACGCCCTTCCCTTTCCTGTCTGAGGGGTTTCAGCCCAGTGACTGAGGCTGTGGAGTGCGGTGCCATCCAGCTTTTCCTCCCTTACCCCCCCCTTCCTCTAGGGAATTTCTGATAGGAGGGAGCTTTTCTCTTTCTGCTGCCACCCCTTTTGCTGCCAGCCCTGCGTTAGAAAGTCTTGCTGCTTTGTGCTTCAGACTTCCAGAGCCTATTTCATAGCTTCAGGTTGGTTGTGAAGATGAAAGCAGGGAATTTTGACTTCTGAAACATGGTGGGGGTGGGGTGGTGGGGGTAGGGTGTTTGTTAGAGGAAATCTGGTGGTGAGCATTATGGGAGGTGTGAGGCCAGGAGCTACAGCAGCCAGCAGGTTGCCTGGCTTGGCTTGGGGAGGGACCAGATGAGCATGGGCTGCTGGAGTAGTGTTTGGCCAAGTCCTGCCTGCAATGAATTGGGAAGCTTGGGCTGAAAGCTGCTGGTCTTTGTGAGCTGCCTTTTTTAACTCTGCAAAGCTTTCCTCAACAGCTTCTACCCCCGCCAGCCTGGGAAGCTGTTGGTATGGGATGGTTTTCCTGACTGCTTTTAAATACAGATTTTATGGCCTGGAGTTGTCTGACTAAATCTGGTGGATGTGCACATGCGACTGGAGAGTTTTCTAGAAGCATTAGTAAACGTGGTAGTGAACAGTAGTTCAACACAGTATTTTATTAAACTTATCTGGGCACATTTCTGAGGGAGATGTAACTTGTGAAGACTATAAACGGTGTGTTTTCCTTTCTCCCTTTGGCATGTCTTGTCTTCAGTGGCTATTGCCAATAAACTCTTATTCTCATTTCAGGAATAGGTGAATATTCCATGGTGTCTCTTCCTGCTGTCAGTGCTCTCTTGCTGCTGCTTCTGTTGTGCAGAGGGTCAAGCAAAGAGGCAAGGTAAAGCCTTGGTGGTGCTTCATCCTGAACCTCCCAAGAAGCCTGTCTTTGAGGTGGCCCCAGAGCAAGGCTGCAGGAATGGTTCTGTTTGTCCTCACTCACAAGGAACTGTGCTGAAACCAGCTCGTGTGGCCACCTAAACCACTGTCAGATGTGGGGGGTTTCAGTTGTTACCAACCCCAGCTGAACTTGAATTGACAGACTGGAAACTCAGGCTGCTCTGTCTCATTGCCAAGGCTCTGTCTGCTGAATGTTAGAGGGAGAAGGCTGCAGAAGCAGCCTTGGCTGACTAGGTGGCTCCATCTGGGTTCCCTGGTTGAGTTTGCCTGGGTTCTGTGGTTCAACCAACCATGCTTGGATGAGGAGAAGGCAAAGGCACTTCTGCCCAGTGTTCTGATGGAGGTGAACTGGCAGCTTATCTGAAGTAAAGGGTTTGGGTTTTGTTTTGTTTAAATAAGGAGGCAACGTTCATCAATTAAGTCTAAGTAGTTCTGTCTGTCTAGTCTGGGCTCTGGCTTGTGTCAGCGTGTGTAAAACTGGATAGCTGAAGCAGTCCCTGTGTCTGGGCCATCTGCTCTGCCCTTCTGGGAGAAGCTGCTCCTGCTGTTGAGAGCTGACTTGAAAAACAGATATTTTGGGTTATTTTTTGCCAGGTTCCTGAATGCTGCGCATTGTGAAGGGGTTATGAACAGACAGGACCCCTTTTCTTGCTCTCAAGCCTGCTTTCTGTTACCGGGTCTCGCTGCTTCTCAGGTGTACAGTACCGTGGCTGCTTTTCTGCTTGTTGAGGTCCTTCTCAGGTTCCTGCGTGTATAGACAGTCGAAGCATGTTCCTATCCCGTTGTACCACAGCGTTTAATGGACACTGGGAGGGAAGAAATGAGAAGTTCCCCATTCCTCCAAGCACCGGCTTAGCGCTTTTACTGAGCTGCCTTTGCAGAGAGGACAGAAGGTTTGAGCCAGACAGTCCCTGCAGTGACAGTGACTGTGCTGCGGGTGTGGCACTGAGACACGACCATCTGAACAGCATGTCCAACCCCTCTAATTGCTGTATGTTGGACAGACCCCGGCTTCTTGGCTAGTGAACTCCCCAGAACCTTGGGCTGCTGCTGCTGTTATGACCTGCAGGGCAGCAGGTGCCCTGTTCTAAAGAGGACAAGGATCAAACCAAACTGAGGAGTGAGTGAATGCCTTTTTCTTCTTAATTTAGGCAACTTTTGCATGTGGTCATCTGAGCCAGAACTGTTGAAGAGTTTTCTCCTGGCAGGAACGATGACGTGTGTGTTCTGGTGAAGCCTCTTGGATTTTGTCTACCTGCAATGCTTGTTTCACACTCATGTTGGGCCCTCTTAGGGTTTGCCTTTGGTTGTAAACAAACAGGATGACCCCCCACTGGAGCATCTCTGTCTGAGCTGCAGGCTCCTGGGTCATCACATTGCTCCTGAGACCTTCCTTGCCATGCTCCTGCGGTGAATCTGGCTGGGGAGGGTCCTGGATGGCTCCTCTCTGCATCGCCTCTGCCTGGGCTTTGTCCTTTTTGCAAAACCCCTCCAGGCGTGCGCTGGCCTCTGAGATTGGAACAGGTAGTGATGTAACTTACAGAAATATCACAAAATCAGTAACTTGCTGCTTGGCTTTTGAAGTATCATACCCATTTCTTCATGTTCTGCTTTATGTAACTTGAGCAGCAGACCTTCCCTGGGTAAAGTAGCTCCACCCTTTGATACCACATCTGTGGTGGTAACTGAGAGCCAGTGTCCAGGGCTGCTGGGGGCTGCTCACCCTCCAAAGGTAGCGGGGATGGATCTGGACTGGTGAGTGAGATGAGGAAGGGAGGTTTATCCCGACAAATGCTCCTGGTTCCTGGGTTATCGGTCACTAGAGGTCAGCAGTGCAACGTTGATGTACAGGGAACATTTTTTGTATTAGGACAAAAAGTCTTATTTTGAGGCTGCATCTGCTGTCATTCATTTCTGTCACTTCTATACGTGACTTTGGAGGCCGGTTTCCAAAGGCAAATGTTAATAATACCAACAGTCTTCAGCAGGGAGAAGTTGCTTTTCTTTCTTTCTTCTGTTCCCCGCAGCTCTCTTGGATAATCTGCTGGAGATGCTGGTTAGCTCTGATCCAGCCCGGAGCAGAACTAACCGAAGCTGCTCCCATCCCACCTCATACGAACACAGCGATGGCTGTGGCTGCTGTGTCACATCTTTGGTGGCCCTGCAGCAAACCGCAGCCCTTGGTTCCTGGGATGGGTGGCACTGGGGCTGTCAACTGGTAGTTTTGGCATCTTCTGCCAAAGTCCTCCTGACCCTGGTCAGATGTTTCATGAAGCCTGAAGCTGCATAAAATGATGTAGGTTTAAATTCTAGCTGGAGTGGTCCCTGCTGCCATCTGTTATGCATGAAGCAAAGTTATTTAAAACAACTCTCAAAAAAATTAACCACAGCCCTCTGTGAAAGAGTGGGTCAAAAAAGTCCTCCGGTTTTGTTTCTGAACTGGGTAAATTCTTGGTGTTCTCCACGTCCTTGGGAGTGAGTTGGTCATTAGGCTACTGGCCCTGGAGTAGCTCCCAGGAGCTGGAGAGCGGTGTGTTGTGCGGTGTGGTACTGAGAGGATTTGGGGTGCGTGTCGTGGGGCAGCTTTGTCTGATCCATCTGGAAAGGTTCCTGTGAGACGGTTCAGCTGCAGGTCCTCTAGCTGGACCTGGCCTTTGGAGGAAAACCTGTCTATCCCCCTTAGGATAACCATGGATTTAGGGCTGAAATCTCTGTTCTGCAAGCAAGAGGTGGGGCCTTGCAGCAAGCAGAGGGAAGGAAATATTTCTGTTTCCTCTGAACAAGACTTTTCCTCTTTCTGGTCTTTTTATACAGCACCTGCAGGACTGTAGCCATCAGGCTGTTCCTCGTGCTATTAAAATCTGTGTTACGATAGTATTTTAATTATTTGTCTTGTGTCAAAGTTTACAGAGCCCTGGCTGTATCTAGAACTGCTGCTCACATCAGCGATTCAGAAACGGTGGGGTTGGCGTCCCGCGTTCCTCTTGTCCACTGAAATGATGATTGAACATAACTGGCCACTTCAAATTAAGAGGAGTAACTGCGGAGAGCAGCTGAGGTGCAGCGGCTCCTGTATGGCTGCTGCAGATTGATGAAAAACCTCAGACATCACTTAAATGCTCATGGGAAACTGGTTAACCTACTTACTACTAACGACTTCCGGACTTTTTAAAAAATTCCACTTTATTCACAGAGCCAGCAAATCTCTACAGGTGGTCAGTACTTTTTTTTTAAGTAGTATCTTACATTTTTAGCTACATACATTTTGGGGTTTATTTTAAACCATAGCAGTGGGAATAAGTAAGTCAGCTTAGATCTGTCGGTCAAGCTGAGGTCTCTCAAGCTGAGGGGAATTATCTCTTAAAACGCCTTCACTGTGCTCCCCGTTGGCCTCTTCTGTGCTGGGTGGTTTTGCATGACGTTGGGCAGTCTCTTCCAGTTGGTATCTCTGGGTAAATCAACCTGCTAACCTGAGTTTAAAACCATCTCCTTTGGCTTTGGGGAGTGGGGTGGCTTGGGCTGATCCTTGTTTACTCTCCCTCATTCCAGACCGACCCCGAATACGAGGTTAACAGTAAAACGCTTTGGCTATCAGAAACTGTATTGCTTATAAGAGCTCCCAAAAGCAGATTTTCCCAGTCTTTGTCTATCAGATTCACTTAAAATAGTTTTTAGTGAGACTAGAGGTGATGTCCCAGTATATGAGATCTGTCAGGAATGATGGATACGGGTATAAGGAGCTGAGTGGAAGTTGAAGGAAAGATATGGCATTGCCAGGCTTCATTTCAATACACGAGCCCTGCCTTTAGATTGATTTGTTTTTATGCCAACAGCTTCTGACATAAATATAGTGATATATAATGTATTGACTATAATGTCAACATTATTTTAAAGCTGACTCCAGGAAAAATATCTCATTGTTAGCGCTGAAATATAACACTTTGTTCTGCTGACAGGAGATCAAATAACCTCTTTCTTAAGCCCCTTCGTAATGGCTCTTACAATGAGCGAGTAGCAGCAGAAGTGACCTGTCTGGGGGCACTTGGTGTCCTGGAGTTGTCTTGGGGCTTTCAGGGCAAGAGCAGACTGAGTAGGAGAAGCATGTCCTGTGCTTGGACACACCAGTGCTGCGGCTTCTGCCTTTGCCCTCTGTTTTGAAGTATCCTAAACTTGCGTCCGCACTACCCAGCGGCGTGGCCCCTGCTGTTTGTTTTCAATGCTAATGATGGTTTTATACTGTGTGCTGCACCTCTTGTACTATGTTAAACTAATGGGCTATTAATGTGCTGTTGCCCTCAGCTCGTGCTAAGATGTCAAATGACCTTACTTGAATATTGTCTTTGAGGTCTTTAAATTTTTTTGACTTGTTTTGGAGCTAACCTTGCTAGAAGTGGAGGAACTACTGGAATTTTGGGGGTGAAAGGGCAGCTATTCATTGACCAAGCAGTCTAGTGCAAATGGGATTCACCCTTTTACTTTACTGCCTCTCTACCTTCTGTTCTGAATTTTCCAGGTCAAATCTCTGGATGTTCAGTGAAGCGACACTGATCCTCAGGACCAGGATAGTTGGTGTTGGCTGTAGCCCTTGAAGGAAAGGAAACCACAGGCTTACAGGGGGTCTATCTTTCCCAGTCCATGCTCCTGTTGGTCCCCAGGAGGACTCTTCCAGCGTGCTTCTGACTTAGATCCACTTCTTCCAAATCCTTCTGTATTTGCTTTATTTAAAAACCCCCCAAACAACCAATACAGAGCAAAATAACAGCAACAACCAAAAAAAGCAAACAAACTCTTGGAAAGTTTATTTTCCGGTAAGAACTCTTTGCAGCGTTCGGTTTGCATCCCCTCCGTGTGGGTATGAGAACTTGGCCGCACAAAGAGCGGTGATGGGGGCTCGAGGGTGGCTGCTGCCCACTGGGCTGGCGGTGTGGTCCTGCAGGAACCGCCCTGGCAGAGCACCACTGGCTTGGCTGAAGGCTTTGCTTGTGTATGTATTGTTCTTAGTTTGTCTTGTTCTTGTTTGCTTGGGTGTATTGTTCTTAGCTTGCACTTAGTCTGCTTAAATCACGTACCAGTTTAGCTCATGTCTGCCGTTGTGAACTTTAGAAGCCTTTTACCCTTAGCATCTTTCTCGTAACTTACTCTGAGTGCATATAATATGTGAAAGTGGTCGTGGCTCATTGCTCGGTGTCATAGCTGAGGCCAGGCACTGCAGTTTCACTTGGAGCCTGCTGGAGGTGTACCAGTTTGGAAGAGCCCCTTAGACCAGTAATGCAGAGTTTCTCCACTTTGGTGGCCTCTGGGTGCAGATGTCCTGAGCACCTGCAGCCCCAGGAGCCACCGGGGAAAAGCTCCACCTGATTATCACTAATTTCATCCCAGCACCTGCAGCTCCTGTCTACATTGGGTTTAGGTTGTCTTCAGCCCCGTGGCAGTTGTCAGGAGCAGGAGTGGGGCTCAGCAGAGGGCTTGTAGCAACCTGGCTGCATAGGAAGCCCTTACAGCGGAGCCAGGGTGCTTCACATGTGAATTGTTTTAAACCCATCAGATGGAGAGCGCTATATATAGATGAACATTTTTCCCTTTGCGTGAAACTATTTTTTTCTTCCTCGTTTTCTCCTGCATATTTTTACTTTCACTTTGTACAGGCTGCTGATAAAGGTTTATTCATGAGGTTAACCTAATTACTGTCTTCAGAAACAAAGCCTGTTCCTACAGCGAATATCCTTTTGATATCCATCATCTGAATATTGCCTAATAAAGTTAGCAAATGGCCTCCAAATGAACCAAAATGATTCAGTATCTCATCTAGCAAAGAATGGGCTATGGCTGCACCAATGCTGACAGGAATGCTTTAAATTCTCGGCGCATTGCTTCGCTGGTGGATTAATATGCATTTCTCTGTCTTGAGATGAAAAACACCGTCTGGATTTAATGCAACACTTACAAAATTGCTGATGTGAGTCTCTGTTAAAGCGCTTTTTTTTTTACACACTGGAGAGTTTACTGGAGACAACTGGAAAGTTCACTTGAAGTAGCTGCTGTACTTGTAATCAGTAACGAAAATGTATTCATGGAGTTGCAAGACCAAAAGGCATGAATTTAAGTGCCTTCATGTATTTTCCTTGCTTGGCCCAAAGGTGATGTGTTTTCTGTGTAAGCAAAGCTCCCTGGAGTTGAGCGTGCTCTGGAGAGGTAATTAAGACAGATCAATTCATGCTGATTGATTGAGTTTTGACCTGAGCATTCGTGCTCTGCCCATGTACTGCGATGGCCAAGCTGTAGGGGGTGGCTGGGTCCATAGTCTGGCTTAGCTGCAGCTGGAGTCGTCTCATAAGATCTCCGTGTTGGGTTGACGTGGGGAATAATTTACATTTGGTCAGACCTTTCCAGCTTTTGTGTAAGTGGTTTAGAAACCTGCCATAAAAGCCTGTCTCGGCCCTTCCTGGTACTTGTCTCAAGACAGATAGTCCTTGCTCTGCTCTTTCATTTGTCTTTTCTTTTTGGGGAGGAACAGAAGTCTAAGTGAAGGCAAAAAAGACCTTTATTCCCCCCTAAAGACCATAATTCTGTTCAGCGAGTTCTTGGACACCCAAGTGTATGTTCAGCTTGCCTCCTCTGAAGCAGAAGTCCAGCCAATCCTGTTAAAAAGAGCAGAACCAGCAGATTTCAGTGTTCTCGCTGATGCCTAGCTGCTTGATCCTTCAGGTGTTCACCAAGAAGACTGGGACAGTCTTTATGTTCTTAGTTGTCCATCATTGCTTGGACTGGAACTTCTATAACTAATTTAACTTAATATTTTCCAGCAAAGATAATTATAATTAGTTTACAGGAGAACATTGCTGAATGTTCAGGTGAACCACCTTGTTCCAAGTGCAAAATTCCAACAGAAAGCGATGATGATGTTCGGTGCAATTGTTATTTCTAGTTACTCCTTAACTAGCCCTCTAGCTTGGCAGGAGCAGCTGAATTAATGGTAGTTTGGCATCATTATGTATTAATGGGCTCCCTCTGATTTATTTTCTCTGGCCCCGCTATTGAGTGGTGGATGGTGGATTAGCACCTCGAGCCAACGAGCGAAGCTGCGCGGGAACCTAATGGGATTGCGCATCATTTTTAACGGTGAGTTACGGACGGTTGTGCCTGAGATCTGGACACACTTAATAACTTCCCGATGACAACTCTGGCAGACGCAAAGGTGCGTGTTGTTGCTGAGCTTGAGGCAGGGTCCTGCTCGCCAGACACTCTTACACTGCACTAAGTTGCTTTTGTAGATATTTTTGTAATTACAAACTTTTTCCTAGCTCCAGTAGCCCTTCAATAAAAAATTGATCCCATGGAATTATATTGCTGAATATTAAAGTCGGTATTTATTTGCAAGAGTCACTTTGGGGTGCCTAATTTGTCCGTGAGAGCAAGGCTTTCTGCTCAGGCTGCAAAATGGAGCAATAAAAATCAGTGATTGATGTTTATTATCAGATTAAATGGTTTAGCTGTGGGGATCAAAGTCATGAATTACAGCCCTCCCCAAGCTGTGATTGGCCACCCGAGATCTTTCTAAGTGCCAGCGTTTTTTTAATGAGATCGTATATTTCCAGGCCTCAACTTTTGTAGTTTATGGAAACTGTGTTTAAAATAACAGCTGACTGTGCATCAAAAATATTGGATATGTTTTGTGTTTGCTTGGTCAGATGTCCCAGGGGGCAAAAGCGGGAGTTAAAAGCAGAGATTCTGATTGCCAAGCAAAGTCCGAGGACTTGGGGAGCGTGGTGGAATGCCATCCTCTGGCTCAGCACTGGTCTAATTTCTGCTGCTCCTGGTTTTTGGTCCTTTTACTGTAAACGTGGGGCCTCAACGTGCAGCAAACACAGATGCTCTCAGACTCTCCCCCGTGGTTGCTTCCCTGGCGCCCTGCAAAGGGGAACCGTAACCTGGTTATTCATGGGGATTAAAGGTTTCCCTTCCCAAGCGTCATGGAGACACCACAGCCTTAGTGTCCTATGGCTTGGATCAAAGTGTCCTGTTGGGGAATCGGCCCTGGTGACACCAGCATTTCCACCCACTGTTCCTCAGGGTAGAGGGAATGGAGACTTCTCTAAATGGCAGAAAATTGTAAATACTCTAATGTTGTTTTCTTATAGCTCATAAATACCAAGAGTGTAACATTCAAATAACAGACACCTGATGAAGGGAAGTCTGAAATAATGTTGTCTGATTGCTCTTAACGTCCTTATCTGCAAACTAGCAGTCAAAGCAGAGCTAAAATTTAGTCTGCCATTAGAGGAGGCTAAATTGTATTTTGTTACTTGCTATGGGAGGTTTATAATTGGGGTAAAATCTGAATGTGAAAGCATTAATCTAAGTACAGTGTTGCAGCATCAAAAGCACGACGTTGTCTTCCTGTCCCCAGGACATTCTTTGTTAGGAAACCATTTGTTTTACTCAAAGGAAGTATTTTTTCTTTTTATATTAAAAAGTGGGGTCTTTTTTTTCCTTGTGGCTGCGTTTTCTCTCGGGAGCTTCTGATTAAGCAGCTCAGTTCAAAAGCATTTGCACTGTACGGTCACTTTGGTGGGGGAGGAATTCATTAGGCACGTGGTGGGGATTGCGGCTGCTCTGCTGGGGGGTTTCAAAGCAGCTTCTCTCCTTCCCTTCCTCCTGCGTCAGCACTTCGGCTGCTCTTCCCTGGGCGTCAGGGTGAGCAAGGGGCTTTTTCAAAGGTGAGAAAAAGATGAAGTGATGTACAAGTATTGATAGATTTGCAGCCAGTCATGCTGGTGTCAGCTCCCTCATTTTAGCGATGTGGGAAGGAGCCCCCCAAATCCACCTCAGGGAACCCCACTTCTGTGTCCTCCTTGGTGTCTGCTCACCTTGGCCTCGCAGGAAGGACGTCGCTGCCTGAAGTAAACCTGCTGTAATTACAGCAGGTTCATACGTGGAGCGATTTGGTCTGTTGTCAAATCAAATAGGTTGTTTTTTTTATTCTTATTATTTTTAAAGGCTGTAAGAAGTGCAGGCAATCCGTGGTGGCTGCAGCAGATGCAAAGCCTGGCTCCTGCTGGAGCTCAGCACCCGGGTGCTGGCGTGGGGCTGCCGAGGGAGCTGGCCCTCCTTCAGTGCGAGCAGCAGCCCTTGCTGCTGTAATTGCACCTTTACCTTGCAAGCCCTGGTGGAAAATAATTAAATTTCATAAAAGCCTGACTCGTTTTGAGCCCCTGAGGGTATCAATTAAATGTAATAATGGTAACTGTGGCTTTTAAGCAAATATGTAGTTTTTTCTGAAGAAATGAGGTGAAGTCTTCTGCACAGCGTGGAGCTGAAGAGTTTATTTCTATGTTCCTACGCCCTCGCTGTCGGTCCCACTGCTGTAGAGTCTCAGGAGGAGCCACTTGCTCCCAACAAACAGAGGCAGGAACATCTTCGGCATTTCTTTTTTTCAAGTGTCTGGCCACAAATGAAGGTACCTCCACCCCATGCTCAGATGCGGGAGAGGATTTCTATACCGCAGGGTATCGGCTTTAAATGAGCCTGATCCGGAGGTTGGCCCCTTCGAGAAGGGGATGATTGTCACCAGGCTGCAGCTCTGTCATGAGCCGCTTTCTGGAAATGTTCGAGAAGCAGCGTACACCTTCTGCAGGGTTGCGTCAGAGGGAAATAAACCACCCAAATTATCCTAATAAATTATAATAATTGTGCCTGGCAGCATGCGGTAATTTAAGATTGTCACCAGGCTGCAGCTCTGTCATGAGCCGCTTTCTGGAAATGTTCGAGAAGCAGCGTACACCTTCTGCAGGGTTGCGTCAGAGGGAAATAAACCACCCAAATTATCCTAATAAATTATAATAATTGTGCCTGGCAGCATGTGGTAATTTAAAATAGATTAATCTAACAAGCCTTAAATATGAATAAATAATAAACATCTTCATGCACTGGGAATCTTATTCTGAATGAATATTAATCACTCCTCATAAACCCAATGCTCAAATCGATCTATGTAGAGAAGGCACAAGGTATTAAGTATAGCAAATGGGACAAGGCCCGGATGAACGTTCCCCACATCAATTAAAGTCAGATTACGCTGCTGCTTGACTCCGTCTCCAGCTGCCTGCTGATGAGGAGCAGGGTTTAAATTGGGGGCTGTGCGGCGGCAGTTTATATTTAATTTTATATCCCTTGTTTCCTGGCAGGGCTGGATGGCTGTGTCCTGCAGGGTCAGGGATTGTCTCATGTCCCTGTGAGAACGGAGGAAGCTGCAGGTGATGCTTGGCCGTTGCAGTGGCGGATGGTGCCGGCAGCTGGCACTCCCCCGTTTCATGGCCCATCCTCCATCCTGCCCATGTGCAAATCCATGGAGCTGCCAATCAGGAGTCTCCCCTCCTGACTTCTGCAGGGATGAATATTGGAGAAAAACTTTCTCGCCCAGTAAAATGCCCCCTCGGGCCATGGTGACGTCCTGGGTAGGGAGACGCCGAGGGTGGCGGAGTGATGCTCCAGAGCCTGTTACACTTGTGTGTGCAGAGAATGGGCATTTCAGCTGGAGCACAACTGAATATCTGCTCGGTTTTGAGTGGGAACATATGGAAGATGGATGAGAGGGAACATCTGCACCATCTGCTGTAGGGGAGCTCAATCCTTCATCCTCACACCTCACCGCGTTGCTGTTGTGTTCGGATGATATCCTTCATTCCCTTCCATTACCACCACTCTCCTAAGGCCAAAGCTTTCTCCTGCAAAATGCTTTGCTTAGCAGTAGAGTGCATTGGGAGCTCCTCAGTGCAAATTTCCTTGTGCATATGGAAAATACCTTTTCATGTGTGTGGTTTGGGTGCATTTTTGCCTGTACAAGCAGGCGTGGGGCTCTTGTTTACCATGAACATATGCTGCGCTCCAGAGTGTAAAACAAGCTGGGAAGGATAACTGGGCTGTTTCGGGACTGGGACTGAACTGGGGAGCTGGCCCGGGATGCTGGCTGTGGCGTGGGGCTTGGTACCACAGGAGTGATGCTGGGTAAAAGTGGGTTTGTGTACTGCTGTGTTCCCATGGCGATCGTGTTTTGCATCTTGGTTTAAATCGTAAAGCCTGGAAGAGTTAAATGAAGGTCACTGGCTGTAAAAAGTGACAGGGACGTTTTAAGACCTATCGTAAAATAGACTGTAGCCTGGCAAAAGCTCACGACGGTATCTGCTGCGGGCTTTGGCCTCCCTTTTAAAGCTGCCTTGATCTTTTAACGTGGAAGAGATTCGCTGCCATTGCACCACACCCGAGATCTGCAAATACTCTACTGAGAGGTGTTTTGAGGCTGCTGGTATCCCCGGGCTTTAAAGGGAAGGGGGAGAGGGGAAATACATCCTCATGTCTTCTGAGCTGGGCCAGGGGCTGGTTTCAGGTACATATTGAGCACACAGACTAAAGCGTGTGATTAAAGGGCATCCAGGGGAGCATGTGGAGGGAGAGCAGGTGAAGAGCACAGGGAGTTGTCCCTTGTCTCCCTGGGGTTTGTTCACCTGCAGAGGTTTCTGGGACTGGGAAGTCCGGAAAGGTGCTGGTTTGGTCCAATACCCGAAATTACATGTCTGTCCAGTGCTGCAGGGAGATGGAACGACCCCAAGTACGTGTGCAAGGGGGTCGTGTGTGTCCTTGCACAGGATAAAAACACGTTGGTTGGGAATTGCAGAGGAATCTCTATCTTTTCCTCTGCCTGCCTTGTCACTCTTCGTAAGTAGAAAGGTCTTCTTGATCTACTGCGTGTAAGAAGCGTCACAAGCTAATTAAAAAACCCATCAGCCCCCAAATCTAAATAGTTCCCATTCCCCCAGAAACCAGCAATTAGCAGGTGTCTGTCTGGCTTTCACCAGTAGCTTAAATACCAAAGAAATATCTTCCCTACTTGCAGGAAACTCGAAGCGCTAGCTCTCGCTTTCCAAGCTGCCTTGGGTGTTAAAGATGAGTGGTCAGACATTTGCTCCGGTTTATGAACTGGATCTGTGGGTGCATCTTTTCTGAATCCTTCATAAAAGTTTTCAGAGACTCTTTACGTGAGAAAACAATTTTAAATGGAAATGTGAGACCTTAAATTCAACATGAAGCGAGAACCACCCCGGTGTGGAATCAGACTCAAAATAAGAATAACAGGTATTTTGAAGAACTTGAAAATGCAGTGATTGCTTTAATGTTTGGATGAATTTGATGGGTTTGTGTGTTTCTACTTGTGAATTTTTCTGAATTTCCTGACAGTTATCTCGTGACTTGGCCGCCTGCCCAGAAAGGCAGCCAGAATTTTGGCCTTGAGAAGTACAGATTGTTTATGAAGTTTGCTACTCAGTACTTTGGGTTTTTTTTTTTTCTTCCCTTTCCTTTTCATTCCCGCCCCCCGCCCCCCACCCCTTCCCTTTT
>NW_010422800.1:8299-15955 GCF_000710305.1 Buceros rhinoceros silvestris | reverse complement strand
AGAAAAAAAAAAAAAAAAAAAGTCGCGACCCTTAACACAGGTCTTACTGCGGTTACAGATTCTTTGGGTTAGTGCCTTTGGCGAGGGTTGGGAAGAGCCCAGGGAAATACCTCTTTGGTGCATAAATGGGTTTGCTAAGTAAAAGCGTGACCGAAGGAGCAGATGATCTGTGGGCTGGTTTCTCTTCCGCTTAGAGCATGCGATGGTGTCGTTTCCCATTCGTCACCCTAAGGACAAATTCTAGCAGTGATGGGTACACGTTTTTACCAAACCTGTTTCTTTTTCCACTTCACTTGATGTGTTTCCCCATCCAGCAGGTATTGCATTTGTGGGGGAAGAGGAAAAGGCACTTTTAACATCTGCGGAGTCCAGGCACGGACAACGGCTTTGGACTGAGATGAGGGGAAGGTTCTCCTCCTCAGGGGGAGGTTTCCCAGCCCCTGCCCTGGGAAGCGGAGAGATGAATATCCAGGAGAGGAGCCAGCGATGGCTTCAGAGCGTCCGGAAAAGCACTCGCCTGGGGCAGGTAATTGATCTCTCCTATCACTGGGGTATTTTCTTGGCAAACCCATGTATGCTCTAAAATCCAGGTCACCCGTGGAGCAGCATTGCCAGCTGGCTGCTGGTTTCCAGCTGGTTCATTTACATTGCTCTGCCTGCGATGTTTTGTGTGTATTTTGAAGCACCCGTGGCATGGGAGGCAGCGGTGGTGCCAGCCCTCTGCCCTTGCAGCAGCTCCACAGCAACCGTGTGCTTCTAAAAGCCATCGTTGGTGATAGCATGTGACGTAAAAAGCAAAGAAGCAGGGGGGTAGAGTACATGAAAAGGGGTTTGTAAGACTGGAAGCTTATAGGTTTAGTGTCTTTAGAGGATGCTTTGTTGTAGCTTAAAGCATTAATTAAAGGTATGACATTGGGGTTTTTTTAAGATGGGGAACGCTGGAGCAGAGACTGAGTTGTAGCAGCTTGTGTGGCTGTCGCAGCATCTGCACTGCTTGGGGCTGTGAGGCAAACCAGCTGAGCAAAACACACTGATTTTTAACTGTAATTATAATGTAGCTGGTTTTCGTCCAGGGTTTTCTGGAAGTACCTTAAAAGTGACAGGTCCAATTAAAAAAAGTAACTCTTGTCCTTCACGCCCATGTGGAGACCACTGGCCATTTTTTCACAGTGCAGGGACGTGGCTTGATGTCGTGGCGACAGAAATCACTCGTGCCGTTTGTTTCTTCCAGTGCAGGGTGGTGTGAGCGATGGCTGCCCGCTGGCTTGGCCCCTGCTTGAGTCAACCTGCTGCGGCCGAGCTGCACTTGCGATGCGACGGGCTGAGCTCTCGGGCTTATTTCCCGGGAGAAGGCTGTGGAGCACAGTCTGCAGGGGGTGAACTTGTCGTCGGTGGGGCATCACCCTGAAAGCTGCTTGTGACCTGTGGCATGGTACCGGGAAGACTTGGAGTAACAACAATATGGTCCAGCTGGGGACTTTTAAAACCATTTTTATAGAGATCCGTTACCAAGAACTTCAAAGAGATTGTGCTTTGGTCTTTGTTGCAAAGGGAACAAAGCGTTAGGGAGTGTGACCTGTCTGGAGGAGCCGTTCCTTCGCCTTGCTGCAGGCAAGATTTAAATCCTGCTGCCGAATTGCATTGATCCCAAATAGCTGCTTTAACAGCAGCCCTGGTGTAAACAGTGAGTGGGTTTCTGTCACTCACGTAATGAAATTACATATATTTTTTGCTGTGAAAGAATTTATCCCACACCTCGGTGTTGTCTCCCCAGGATGAGGATGCTCCTTACTCTGAGCCCGGGCAGCATCTTCCAGGAAAAATGAAGCGGGGGAAAGCTGGGGGAGGGCAGAAGCTTGCAGAAATAAATTCTTTAAGGTATCAGAGTAGTTACTTCTGTTAGAAAATAGCAGATTGTTGCTTGTATTGTAGGCTGCAATTCCCACAAATGTCTGAAGGTTTCTCTTTTCGAGGCCCTTTGGTAACAGCCCATGTAGTTTCCCCTTTCACCGAGTAGCTCTTCAGCTTCGGGCGATGCTCTTCAGTTGGCCATGTGTAAAAACTCTATGGGCTTGGCTTAGAGAAAGGCAGCAGCATCTTCCCCTTCCCTCCCCATGCCAGTCTATTTCGTGACTGAATACAGACCACTCCCTGCTCCTCCCATGACCATCTTCCCTTTATTTACATTTCTCAGTTTCCTGTGGTGGGCAGGAAGCTGACAGAATTTGTAAGGTGGGAAAAGATACTTTATGACCCAAAGGTCCAAGATCAAGAATAAACAGCACGTCACCCCAGCTCAGCAAAGTAAGCCTGTGCGCCACCAGAGCTTCGCAATCTTAATTTCCTTTTTCTTTCTTTATGTTTCTAAATAGAAATGGCAGTGACCTGCCACGCAGCTGGGGTTTCAGCCCTGTCTTGGTGCAAGTGCATTGCTCCTGGTGAGAGGCAGATCTGTGACACCTGCGAGTTTGTCTGGGAGTTTTGTGGAGACATCTACCCTTTGGCAGGAAGCAAGTGATGAAGATTCGCGCACAAAGGAAGACTCCTGGACAGCCCCAAAGGGAAACCATTACCAAACCACCGTGTCTCAGCATTACAGCATCTCCACGTGTAACAAATGTCTTGTGAGTGGTTGGAGGTGTAGCGTTAACTGGAGAAATGTGTACAATTGGGTCATAAGTTCCCTGTAATGTGGAACTCTAAACAGTTAGTAAACTCCACCACATCTTTCTAATAAAGTGTGGAAAGTATATATACATGTTTTCTACAGTGCAGTGGTTTCATTGGGCTCAATCTACTGCACGCCAGCAGTTTGCATGTGAATTAGTGCTGTGTTTATGCCAGGCATTTCGGGGTGGTCTAAGTGAACGCAGTAGTGCTGGCAATCCTTTCCATTATTAATACCCACTAGAAGGCATGGCTTTGTGTACTGAGTTGCAGGTTTTCAGTGAGCAGATCCCTAGTTAATGAAATGTGATTGACCTTCATGCTTAGTGGGGTGAGCTCTGATAGTCTATCTGTTGGGTAATTGCCTTTTGATTATTATTCACCAACCCTGGTGTGGTTTAATGGGCAGATTAGTATCTTGCTTGTGAGCTTTGGTTCATAACAGTGGCTCTACTAAACATGGTGCTGTTTTGTCCTTAGTGAAATCACCATAGTAACATTGCAGGGAAAACAGAGTGCCTTATATTTTTATCCTATGCTGAACTATCAGGTCTGGCTAATATTTTTCGTACCTTTGTCCACCTCTCATCTTTAACACTTGTAGAGACCAGAGGAAGTTGTCCCTTTGGCTTCAAGATGACTGCGGTTTCTCCCGTGGACGTGGATAGCCTTGGTCTGTGCAAGACGGTTGTGGCGTGCAGGAGCCCTCCTTCACCTGCGATGCTCTGGAGCCCTTGGGTGGTCTGCTACAAGCAAGATGAAAGGTAGTCCTTGCTTCCAGCAGCTGGTAGTCAATGGCACAAACCCAAACCCTATTTTATTCCCAAGCAATTGGGAAACTGAGGAGTGAAGTTGTTTCAGGGTATTGTGTGGAGTGCTGAGGATGTGTTGTGGCACCCTGGAAGAAGGTCCCTGCCCTTTGGGTCCTGTGTTGTTCTCATTCATTAATTTCTGTGTTCAAGAAGCATTTGTCTGTTCAGATGGGTGTTTTTGAAGGTAAACCCATTTTCCCCCTTTCTTTCAAGAAGATTAAGGAGTTTAGTTCCCCAGCAGATCTGTGCATCTCGGGGGGAATAAGACTGTGATTTTGTTAGCAGTGATTGCTGAGCTCTGGTGCCTTCAAATTCAAAATCATAAGCAGCAGAGACTATGCTCTTGCACCCAACGTGACACACAGTGACCGAGAGCATCCCTGCCCCGGGGAGGAGCGGGGTACGGGGGTGGTTGGCCTGGCTTCAGCGTGGGTTTCCCTGCTCATTACAGCACACCATGCTGAGTTACCTGAAATGAGAGAAAGCTCTTGCTCAAGAATACGTCCATAAGTTAAACTCTGATTCGGCAAGTAATAATTGGGTTGCCAGGATGTGTTTAAACAAGGGATAAATTACACGTGGGTTCTGGCATGCAATTTCACCCCTGCTGGTCCAGAAACCCATTACCAAGGTAGGAGTGATCGCTAGCCAAGATTTCCAGCCTCCATTCTCTTTCCAATAAGACTTTATACTATTGCGTTATAATCTTCGGCTGATATCAGCATGTATCATGCCCTAAACTGCCACGGGTGATAAAACGTTTGACAGTTTTCCACATCCCCGTTAAATAAAACCCCATAACAGTAAATCATCCGGGGCAGCGTCCCTTGGCTGGGTACAGAGCACGTTGTTTTTCAGCCCGAACCTCTCTGAGATGTGAGTGGTGATAACATGCGTTTCCCAGCCCTGTGCAGCATTTCCCCCTTCCTCAGAAATACCAGGGATGGTTTTGAAAGCCCTTATGGTTGCTTTTAAGCAAGGGGGATCCTCCTTGCAGTGATTTTTTTTTTTTTTTCTAGGGAAGTCCTGCTGTGTGGGCAGCCAGCCCAGTGTGGCCACACTGTGGTGGGAGGCTCCTCCACAAACCTTGATTCCTTGCCTACCTCCCTCAGCATATAGAAATCATTTCCCCTACTTGAGTTATTTTTCTTTGATAAATAGATGAGTATATTAAATGTGTTCCCTGGACTATGGCTGAATAGTGGGTCAAAAATGTGGTGCTATTTTTGTTTCTGATCCAAATAACCCCCTTACTCTCTGAGGTGTAGGCAGAGGGGTATCATCCACACAGGCACAGCTTCCTCAAACAGAGCAGAGGGTTAGAAATCCCCCTTTGGCCCGATGATTTGTGACCATGTTGCTGTGTTAGTGGGTTGTCAACTCAAAAACACCCCTCTGCTTTCATTTATTATGCCTGGAGAAAGGGCCCCCACTGCTCTCCTCAGTTCATCATGATGTGTGACCCCAAAGCTCGTGGGGAGGGCTGGCTGCATGCTGGGATCTCTGCTCCCCTCCCAAATACTTCAGCAAGTTATGGATTCACTTATGGCAAAATGAAAGGTGAAATCTGGCCATTTTGGGGGGATTTATGGGAGAAAATGGAACCTAGAGCTTTGAGGAAGATGGCTAGGGTATCAGCTGGGGTATTCCTTGCAGAAATTGAGAGCAGGGTGTGTGTGGGGGGGCGAGAAGTATGGGCTGCTCTGAGTTATCTTGGGCTTGAATTTTTCCTGTCCTGTGCAGAAGAACACTACTGGAAGTCGTGGGCCCAAAATCATTAACAAAACCATCTGCAGAGCGTGCGTTGGTACAGATGGGCGTTTTGCTTCAGTTCTTGGTTAATCAAAGACAAAAGTGTGTGCTTCCCTGCTCGTTAGGAAGAGAAACTGCTTGGCCGAGAGCAGTAAAGCTTATTTTGGAGCTTGAAGCAAAACGGCTTCTCCTCCTGGAGCAGCTGGTTTGGCGGTGTGACCAAGGTCAAGACCGCAAGCGTGGGATGTGGCTGCACCCTGCGAGCTGGGGAGGCAGGTCTGTCAAAGCAAGTATCCATGCGAGGAGTTTGGGTTGAAATAATTGGATCTATAGAGAAATAATAGAAAACCACTCCATTTCAGTGTCAGGATAGGTAGGTGTCTTCGCTGTTACAAAAGGAGGGTTACGTGTTGCTTCTCCTTATGGCCTTTCTTTCACTCACTAGTCTTCCTTCTGCCTTTCTTGATGTGTTCTGTGTTTTCTGGGAATGCAGTTTTAATAGTAAATAGCAAATTTTTCATTTACTTCTGCAAACAGGTGTCAATTTACCAGAGCTCCATCACATACCTCCCTCTACAGTAAAGTACATACACTTTAATTAGTGCCTCTTTTAAGCCCGGGTGCTCTGGATTGCTGTCACAGCTCGAAATCTGTCCAGGCTAGAAGAGACTCCCTGAGCGTAATATATTCAACAGGGAGTTTAAACATCCTGCAGAAAATAAAAAAATGTACCGTGTGCAATTTCATTCCCGGGTCACGTTAAGTGCAATTACATTTATATGGCTCTGAATCAGTTTCCTTAAATATCTGAGCTATATATTTAACTTCTCAATGAAGCGGCTTATGCTGTAAATATCGAGGCCATCCAGGGTGATTAAATATTAAAAATGACATTTAAAGAAAGCCCCGGTTTCTGCGTGAGCTGAGCTTTCCGGGCTTTGGGCAAAGTGCAGGCTGTTAGCTAAGCTTTGCCTCTAGCCACTGGTGCTGATTTCTGTGGAAGAAGTTGGAAATCCTCCAGGAAATCCCACTCGTGGGGTTATGGGTGGGTGTCAGAGCCTTCCGTGTCCCCAGGACAAGGGCAATATGTCCTGAGCTTTAACGTCGTCTTGCTTTTCTGCCTTGTTTAATCAATATCTGGCCAAAAACTTCCAGCATTGCAGAGAAATGAAAAAAAAATTGCAGGTCTTGAGGGCAATGGAATGGGACCGGCCGTGGTAAGCTCAAGGAGGGGGAGAATGACCCTGTTTTACTGTCAGCTTGCAGGTTGACTGTAAAGTTCTCCTGCCTGTGAGCCTTGACGTGGCCGTGCCATGGGGCAGCAGGTTTATAAAGAGCAAACCAGACCCAAATGGCCCTGAACCTGCAGCAGAAGTGCTTTCCCCTGGCCCATGGGCCAACTCCTTGGGCAGGAAGTGCTGTCTGAGTCTCCGCTCTCCAAAGGTTGTAACAGGACACTGATGGAGGCATGGCTGTAGCATAAGGTTGTTGTGAGAGTCAGGCAGTGGGATCACAGTGGTGTAAAGCACTTGGTAAATTCGGTTGTATTTTGCGTAGCATCTCTCCGACAACTGGCGTGAAGCTCCTGGAGAAAATATATATAGAACAGTTACAGTAGTCTGTTCACACGCTGCAGAAAATGAAGCAGATTTAAGGAGCGTCCTTAAGGCAGCCTACTTACTTCAGGTATCGCAAGGAAATTCATTCCCCCAGGAGGAGCATAGTAATAAAGACTAAAGCTCTCCTGCCTAGGGCTTGACTTCTAGAGGTCAGGACTTCTGCGAGGAGAGAAGTTGCAGAGTAATAATTCAGGGAGAAGGCGCCTTACCCAAATACCAGCTCTGTCTGTGTGTAATAAAAACGCGGTGCTTATGCAGCCCTTGGCTCCGTTGTGATCAGGATGGAACAGCCTGACGGCTACTGTTGATTTTTCGAAATTACGTTTGTACTGTACTATTGAATTACACAACTGGCCTAAATGGGAAGAGGAGGATGGGGAGGTGGGTCGGATTGCAATGGATGCAGGGTGGTCCCAAAGGAGGGGGGGCTCGTGCAGGGGCAGCTGCAGGCAGTAGGAAGGGAGGGGGTTATGATCCAGCTCAGCCTCATCTCTGACATGGCCTTAGGGACTCGCCCCGAATCCAGCCTGGGCTTCCCTGGAGACCTGTGCCTGGTGATGACGTGGGTGGAGGCACCAGGAAAGCACCGTTCTGTGCCATTCAGTGACACCAAGTGTAACTTTCTTCATTACCCTCTCCAAGGCTCGCTCTTCACCTGTCTGGAAATAAAATAGTATTAAAAGCCAAAAATTGACAGGACCTGCATGCTGGTGGAAGGCTGCGATTTAAATCAGGAGGGGGAAATAAACAGAGTAGTCACTTGATTGCAGGTGACATGTTTTATGTGGTTGGGGTGTTTTTTGGAA
>NW_010422800.1:3091-8200 GCF_000710305.1 Buceros rhinoceros silvestris | reverse complement strand
AGATCATCGTTCGCTTTAAGTGGAAACGATTCCAATGGTTTGCACACTGGTCTCTGTCCAAGAGGGAACCACATCTCAGTCGTTATCTTGCAAAACCCAGAGGGTGTCTGGGAGTAAGTTGCTGCCTCTGCTCTCTCTCATGACTCCGAGGTACTTGTAGTTCACTTGGTTCAGCAAGATAAACCTGTTGTAAGTGAAATGAAGGAGGCAGAGTGTGAAGAGACCCAGGATGTCTTTGCACACTGGTCTTGGAACCATTGTGTTCACCAAAGCAGAGTGTCTGGGGAGGACAGAGAAATCTGGGGCTTCCAAAAAACCCAACCCAACCTCAACGGAAAAAACAACCTAAAGATACAAGTGACCCTGGTGTTCTCTCACAGAAGCCACGTACCAAATCTGAAAATACCCAACACAGCTCAAATTCTGAAATAAATTTTACAAACCATTGGAGGGAATAAAAATGTTAGTTTCCTTCTGTGTGGGTGGTGGATTTCAATACAAATGTGCTCCTCTTAATGGCTTCAGTGACATACGGTGAGCGTGTGCTAATTTTAACTTGCTATCTGGAAATGTTCCTGCTTAAATGGTGAAGTGTCCTCCTCACACTTTGTTTCGGTAGGAAGGTATTGAGGTTTTGGAGATCTCGGATTTGAAAAGGTGTTTGTGGAGTGGCTGAAAACCATTTACTGAAGCAGGATTAACGCCCATGTTGGACTTACGAGTTTATCTGTGGAGCTGGAGGTCTGCAGAGGCGGGTGCTGAGGAATGCTCCTCTGTGTCTGGTGAACCACTTCTGTTATTTGTGACAACCTGGTGTGTCCCCAGAGGTCAGGAAACGTGACCGCACATCTCTTCGACAGATTCCCATCAATGACAGTCATGAAGAAGGACTTTGCTTGACTCTACAAATTTTTTTTCTCAAAACCTCTGACATGTTTTGACTCAGCAGGTGAGTTGCCACTTAAGTTTATCCACCAGTGGTTTTGGGAGAGACTTCTGCAATAGAAGTTAGTGTCTGAGGTTAGTGAGAGGTTTTGTTGAGGTTCCTGTTGGGCGCTGGATTGCTTTCCAGCCGAGAGCAGGTATTCAGTCGTGGCCTGGATCTTGCGCTGCAATATGGGGCTGTCTACAGCTCCTGGTGTTTTCTTCTCTCTTTATTTTCTCCCCAGTATTTAATTCTTTTATCCACTTTTGAATATTATGAACCAAATTTTCCATACATCTTTGTCAGCTAGATCTGCAAGAGAACTGTGGGCTCGTTGTTATTGCCGATGTTGCGCATGCAAAGCATGTAAGCAACATGTAAGCAGATTACAACATAATGCAAGCTTGCACCGGGGACGGGACCAGGCTCAGGTGAGGGGCTGACTTTGGAGTTTTCCTGAGCAACAAATGAGCTGAATGTGCTTGTATGCAAATCTCCTCCCCTGAAGATCCCCTCTGCACCACATCCACGCAGCTCTTCAAACAGAATATCTGAGGATGTTTACTGAGCTGCTGGGGCCTTTCTGGAGCTGGCTGGAGAGAGAATTTCGGAGTTTGTCCTAAAATGGGTTGGGTTGAAGGGCTCCTCCAGTCCAACCCCTGCAGGGAGCAGGGACATCTGCACCCAGAGCAAGGGACTCAGAGCCCCAGGAGCCAACATGACCATTCCAGGGATGAGGATTCTACCACCTCTCTGGGTGGGTGTCTCACCACCCTCACCATCCCTGAGAGACAGGAGGGGTGATACCAGCCCACTGCTGCTGCACCCACCGCCCCATTTACCCCATCCCTGTAAGTGAGGGGACAGCCAAATGCCACTTTTTAGAGATAACTTTCTTCTCTTTGAATGAGTTGATTTGAAAACTTGGTAAAACGTTACACTAACAAGTTTGATCTCTCTAGGGCTGCAGTACCAGAAGACCTGTGGGTTATGAGTGTGCAGGAAGGGGGCGTGAAACGCTCAAGGTGAATCCTGCAAGAGGCCACTGAAACCTTGGAGCTGGGGAGCACAGTGGAGCCTGTGAGCCCTCCCTGCCCAACTAGAAAGCACCTGCAAGCTGGGATTTTGTTCCTCACCCTTTCTGTCGGAGGTACGTGTGGCTTTCTGCTCTCTTCAGCCCCCCACTCCCCTCTGAAGCAGCCCATAGGGTGGCTGCATGGGAACCAGCCTCATGCTCAGCTTTGCCGGCCGCAGAAGGCACTGACATGTCTCATTGCAAACTACCAGTGTGGCCTAATTAGCCACAACCTAATAAACTGACACTTTGACATGCTGAGAAGCTAAAATTGTTTTTATGCGGTGAGAACCGTTTGATAGAAGAACTGTTCTTTTGCTGGGTCTGCACGCTTGGCAGAAGCGAATTCGATCACCAGTTTTAACGGGGGTTACTTCAAGGCAGACTTTCTCCTGCCCTTCGCTCCCCTCGCACTCCTTGGTACTGCTAAAGAGGAGGATAAATAATACCCACCTCTCCCCAAATCTGTGGACATCGCCCCAATGCCACCCACCCTATCAGGCTGGCACCGTGTCCCATCTCCCTCCTGCAGGCAAGAGCTATCGATTAACTTGCTGCCGTTAACTAAGCACACGCACAGTGGAAACTGGGAGCTTTAGTTTAATGTTGTATTTCCGTAAGTGCTTTTGGTAACACCAAGATTATTTTTTTCTTCTTATAAGGGTCTGTGATCCTGCAGAATCTCCTGGGGTGGTTAATACAGTTTAAATCGCTGGGTGACAGTATTTAAAATAATCCAAATGCTGCTGTTTTACATGCGGAGTTGCCTCTGGCTTTGTTTCAGTATAAATCCACCTGGCTATTAAATCTGCCATGGCTGATGCGGTCCTTATTTTTCAAGGATGCATTAAGGGAGCTGCGAGTGAAAGATGACATAAAAATTATGTGGTGTTACTGCTGAGAGATCTCAGATTATAGCTGCCTTTTACTTCTCCTGTAAATCCCGGTGTTTGCTGTGTTATTTCCCTGCAAGGCTTTGTAAGTATTAAATTAATTTGTCGGCGTGAGGTTCTAAGAAACAGAAGACATTTGTTTGCCAACAAAAACCGTAAACACAACCTTATCTGAGCTATGTCTCCTCCTCAGAAGCCTTGTCCTGTGGTAGGTGGGTGGCTCGAGGAAAGGACCTAATCCAGGATGCAGCTGTGGGACTGGTGACTGATTGCAGGAGGAAATGGATTTGCTTTAGTTAAAGTTAATTTTACCTTCTGTGGTTTCCCCAAAAAATCAAGTCACTGCTGCAGCCTGTTCCAGAAAGGCGACATCAAGTAAGGGGTGAAGGTCGGAACTGTGTAATTGAAAAATAAGGGGAACACAGCATCTGGTTTGGGTCCTGCTGCAGCGCGAGACTTCACCTCTACCTTGCTAAATGGCTCCTAAGAGAGATTATCAGTAAGAGCTGGCAGCGGCCCAACTGGAGTACATCTGTGCGATGGGAAATCAAAGCTTTGAGGGCGGAATGTGTGGATCAGCTGGCTGCCCGGTTCGTGGCTTTAAAGAAAGGAGAGGGAAAAAAAAGAAATTTATAGAAATGGTATTAAATAAACCCCATTTTCAGTGCAAAGCTGGAGCGCTGAAGGTCACTGCAGCAATTCCTCCTTCGTCAAGCGGCCAGGAAGAAGCAGCAACTGGGTCCTCGGTGCTGCCTCCTGCCTCGCTCATGTTTGCTCTCACACCTCTGGGAACCAGCTCAGGCATTGCAGAATTGTTGTTACCCACCTTTTCCCCACTGCTGGTGCCTGTAGAAATACAGCCCTGCTATAGAAAGCCCTGCCCGGGGCTGTGCCTATTCCCTGGGCTGGGTGCCCATGGCCATGAGAGGGGGGACGGGCTGGAGTGGGCTGACCCAAACCCCAATGGCTAACGAATGATACAGCAAACAGAATACTCTTAATGAGATACGGGACAGAGAAACAGAGTTACAACAGTTAATAATCATCAATAACTCTATTTTAATAACATGCATTTTATTGCCTTTGCAGTTTTTATTTAGCAGGAATTCTTCGTGCAGTTAGGAAATGAACTGATGTATTGACCGGGTATAAATTCTTTATTTAAACCAATTCCATGAATTATTGGCTGATGAAAAACATAAGTGACTCCTCTTTGCTGATCATAATACTTGGGTATTTGGGATCAACAACGCTGGCTTTTAAAACGTCAGAACTGCTGGCTCCTGAGTTGTGTCTGCCTCCAGGAAGGGGAACATCTGTGGTGTGAAAGGCTTCGTAGAGCGATGCTTGGTATGGTTGTGCCTTGTAGGGTTAGACGCTCAAATCTCGCCTTGGGGCTCTTCTGGCCCATCAGAGCGAACTGGCAAGCGCAGATGGGAGACAGTGCTGCTGGCAAAGAGCTATCCGCGGTAATCCTCGCAGTGATCTCTTCTTGGGGTGTCTCCTGTGTCATTGCCTTTCTCCTGTTCTCATTCACTGGTAAAACGGAGACAAAAAAGAAAAAGCAGTAAATTGTTGGACAGCAAACAGTGGAATACAATTCTTGTTTACACGTTCACTACATATTTAAATGAAAAAATCCTCTTTTTAGGTATTGCCAATTTTTTTCCTCTGTAAGTAATATTTTTTCCAGTCATCTCAATTCAAGTGTATTAAATACAGTCCAGGCAGTTACGGTCCTTCAGCATAATACCAATCTGGAGGAGCTAATACGCTCACAACTATTTTTTCCAGCAGAAATAAGCCCAAATTTTGTGGATACTGAAAGTTACGCACTTGATATGTGCAATGAGGCAGAATGCTACTTTTTTAGGCTCTTACTCATTTAGTAGTTGAAAACAAGAATTGATGGATGAACAAGTACTGCTTTTGTATAAATATTGTTCTATTTCCCTCACTAGTTCTTGGCCTACTGCAAAATTTCTTGTTACAAAGATTAGGTCATTCATTATATTTTTTTTCAAAAATAATCTCATTACTTGTCTTGTCTTTAAAGAAGAAACTCGTGGAAATGTAGAAGCTTGGGAGTAATGGTTTTAATTGTCACCATGGCTTTGATGCTTCGCGAAAGACTTGTCGCCATATGGTGGGCCATGCCCTTTGCTTTGTGGAGCAGCCGGCTGTGGCTCTGTTTAGAGGCAGTTGCTGCGCCTTAC
>NW_010422800.1:0-3072 GCF_000710305.1 Buceros rhinoceros silvestris | reverse complement strand
TTGATGCTTCGCGAAAGACTTGTCGCAATAGGGTGGTCCATGCCCTTTGCTTTGGGGAGCAGCCGGCTGTGGCTCTGTTTAGACTCAGTTGCTGCCATTCAGCAGCTCTCTTAATGCGGTCCCTCCTTTGCATGGATGCGTTACTGGTATCTTCTTTACCCCACTGGTGAGGAAAGACGCAGCTACCTGGGTTGGTGAGAGGATGACCACAGCCTCTGCAGGTTGTGCTGGGGTTGCTGGACTCCTGGGAAGCCACTCGAAAAGCCAGTGGTTCATCCAACACATTGGCCTCAGCCAGGCGTGAGGGAGGCTGGTGGGTGTGTGAGGAACGATATGGGATGTGGTTGGAGTGTGCCAGCCATGCTCTTTGCACCGAGCAGGAGCTCAGCCCCAGCTCCAAATGCAATGCTCCTTGAGATGGGAAGTAGACCATGGTTTGCCAGCCATCAGTAGTAAAAAAGACTTGTCTGAAGAGGTGTTCCAGTGCCGTGAAGCTGTAAACCTCACATGGGTTGTAGTGCTGGTTGTTGCGATGCGCTTGTGAAGAACCATGCCTGTATTTTGGAAGCCATTTTGGGAGATCTGTCCCTGTGCAAATGCAGTCTCTGGCATTTTCTCCTTCAGTAGTAAGGGCGTAGGTCTCCTGTTGAGGCTCCCCTGGACTCCGAAAGCTTTAACGCACATTAAAAATGCACACTTTTTAGACTCCTGCTTCATCACCTTGTCAGCTGCTATTGAGCTGCCACAGAGAAGGGGAGGGATGGCTTTGCTGTGTGTCAAGCCGTCGGCTAAAAATGCCTCAGCTCTACGGGGGGTGCTCTGAATGAAGGCTTTGCAGCGCAGTGCTAATCGCTTTGGGAGGAAAGATTGAATACTCTTCAGCTGGGAGGGAAAATTATAAATAAAGATATCAGAGCAAACACATTTTTGATGACAGAGGCTTATAGACTCCTGAGAGGCAAGAGATCCAAGTCATGATAAGTGTGCCTCATCCCTAAAATTAATTGAAGGGCAAATGAGAGGGAAGGCTGATGTCTGTGGAGTCCTTGGTGTGACATACTGTTGCTGAGTTCCTGGGAAATGTGTAGAACTGGCTTAATAGTGAGCTTCCAAAAAAAGGCGAAAGGATTAGATTTGGGGAGAAAGAAGAGATAAGAATGATTAGGTGGCTGAGAAGCCCGATGGAGGGGGTAATTGCTCACTGTAATTGAAGAGGAAGATCAAAAGGACGACACGAATGCTTGACTTAAAACAGTGGGAGGAATTATGAAGAGACTTCAGAAAAAGTAATTAATAAGGGGAAAATTTCTGTCTGTTTTGTAACTGGAAGAAGTCATTTAGACTTCTAGCTGGTCCTAAGACCTTCTACTCCTTATCCTATGTGAATGTAATTCATCATCCCTCTGGTCACTCAGGAGAATCTGGCGTAGGATTCTGGCTGCTTGCTCGTTGGTGGAGGAGCAAGCCACGCTTCATGGTACATCAGCTTCTGGAAGATCACATCAAACTACATGTAAGCTACTAAATTATTATTTATACCCTAATACTTAACGGGCCAAAACTGTAGAAATGGGTAGTTCTGAAAGTTGAAAAACAGTGTTACAAAAGTGATGAGGGGAGAGAAAGTTAAGGAAGAGACATACAGAGGGATGAACCCTCTCATTGATGCTCTCAAGCTGTGGAGCTGCCCCATGAGAGCTGCGTATGCTAAATTAAAGGCTGGAGGCTGCCGTGCTTGCTTATGTTGAGTGAGCGTTCTGATCCTGTTGATTTTAGTGTGCTGATGTATGCCCATGGTGTTTTACTCCTCAAGATATTTAAAATCTGTGGTTTTGGTGAATCACCAAATTTGGTGAATTGAGGAATAATCCTGCTTAACGTGAGGAGAAATATCAGAAGCCAGCACGGCTGTTACTGTCAGTTCAGGTGGTCTCAGAGTCTTGGGGTTCTGTCCTTTACCAGTGATTTCAGTGTCACTTACCACTCTAGAGAGGTCTAAGCATTCCTTTTTACTCGGGCAAAGTTTAACCATGACTACCTTAGAGTTGAGAAGCTTGTGAAATAACAGTTTCACGCTAGCTGTCCAGATGTGGTAAAAGCCCCATGACTGCGTGATGGGCAAGAAGATTTAAGGATTTTCCTTGAGACCAGAGGGATGCAGACCTCGTCTGAAACATAAGCTCTGTGTAAAGGACTGTTTGAAAATGTACAAGACAATGGAAAACCAAAGATGAGTGATTTGTGTGACTTCCCTGGGGCTGGTATGATTTAGGTGCATCCAGAGATGCACGGCGGTGGGAAATGATGCCGTCCTTCCCTTTCCAGTCAGGAACTAGCAAGAGGCTTCCGTGAGCCCCTCAGCGTGTCACAGAGCAAGTGTGCTGCTGCACAGGGACAGGAACGTTCTGCCTGAAAGGAAAACCACACGGTCACCGATGCTAATAAAAGCATTGATTCAGTGTCAGTTGGGTTAGCCCAGGCACCTTCCTTCAGCTTGCCTGTGGCTTTTGAAATCTTAACTTAGGTTACAAGTCCTAACCAGCTCCTGGGAAAGAATGCAAAGATGTTCCCGTTAGCAGCATCGTTTACCAGCCTCATTGACCAGCCACCTTGAGCTGGTCCAGTGGGGCAGCCCCTGTGCACAGATCTGAAGACCAGCAACCTGAGCTGCCCCCCAAAACTCAGCAAGACTCTTACACAACTCTCCCCTGCCCAAAAATGCCCAGTCCCACCCCATAACTGTGTTCTAGTCAGATGTTGCCAAGAAAATCCAAGTGTTTTTGAGAGACTGGGAGCTGAGATGGCTGAGTAAGTTAAAAGTGCATTTAGCTGCTGTGTCAGATCGGTTCCTTTTCCTTTACCCGGTGGTGTGATATACTCCAAGGGACTCTGATCATGGCATGAGTTGTGTGTGAAGAACTACTCTTCAGTCCAAAAGCTGATCACCAATTTCCAAAAAAAATGTTGTGGTTTCTCTGCTGCTTCTTTGCTTGGGTTTTCTCCCAGTTGTGGAGATATCCTGGATTGTTTGGCGTTTGAGAGTTTTACAGCCTCTTGGCGCAGGGGCACAGT
>NW_010422799.1:16490-57678 GCF_000710305.1 Buceros rhinoceros silvestris | reverse complement strand
ATAAATATAATATATAAATAAATTATAATGACATATGTAAAATTATAAACAAATAAACAAAACAATGTAATATGTGAATTCTCTAACTTTCCAGAACTTGTGCAGCTCAAGCACAAGTCAGTTAAATGGATTAAATCAATCAAGGAAAGACAGAAAATCCTGATTAAAGGGACTTTTTCTTCTCTTGAAAACATAGTACTCATAGCATAGCTGAATTAAATAATCGTTAGCCTCTGTATGTGATTGGGTGGCTGGAGCAGCTGTGAGGGCTGCTGGGAGAGTCTTCCTGTTTGTGGCTCATCTCTCCCACTTAAATGGGCTGAGAGTTTGGCCTTGTGGCAGTGATGCACCAGGTTGGAATTTAAACCCTGATTTGCTGTTATTCGGGTAACCTCCTGCATGAATTCATTATTTTTGCGAAAGTACAGACACTGAAGCAAAGATTCCCCTGCAAGGGTGAAAGCAGAATTATTACTAATGGAAATGGACTACTAATTCTATGTTCACCCTCATAAAACTCCTGCAGTGCAGCAGGGAACAGAAATTAAAGAAACATTTGGAAGGTCAGCAGCAGAGAAATATTACATAAAGAACAAAGACTGTGGCTACCAAAGGGTGAACTGCAGAAATGTAAAATGGGTATCTAGTCTCAACTCATCTAACTTTCGAAAACAGTGTTGTTGCATATGGAGGAAAAGGTCCCCTGCCAAGCAGAGCAAAAATAATCCATTAGAGTGTATGAAAATATGCCTGCTGGCAAAAGATGCCAGCTTTTTAGTGATTAAATTTAGTTTTCTAGTCTTGGAGAGATGGGGAGGGGGAAAAAAAAAAAAAAAGAAGACAGAGAGAAGAAAAATTATGAACTTCCCTGACCTGAAATCTCCTTTGCTTGGCTGCATTGAAAGAGAGAGAGAGGCAACTTTGGAACCATTTTCTGTACAGAGACAGTGACAGGCACAGACCTGACAACTTTATTTTTATCATCATAGAAAACATTTGGAAAAAAATGCCTGAAAGACCCAATTCCAAGTATTAGTCCACCCCGACTCAAATATTACATACTAAAATTTCCTCATTCTACACAGATGGTCCAAAATCCTGCAAGAACAAATCCTTTTCAAAGGATTTTATACCAGTTAGAGTTATACTCGTGCTGCAGTCACAGGAAATGATCCCTCTTCAGCAGATTGAAAGCAGCACGCGCTAAGGCAGGACAAGTATGCTGATGTTGGTACCTGACTAAGCCAGCCTAAAGAGAATTCAGGTTGTTATATATTCATCAACATAATCACTTGTGTTACTGCAATGCAGGCATGTGCCATGATTTTAAGTATTTTATATTTCTGTTTTGAGTTCTATCCTCCCGTTGAATAATTTCTTTTAATTTCTATTAGCATAGTTTGAGTCAGGGTTGGGAAATAGCTTTCTCTTATACAGATTTTTATTCAATTAATTAGTTGGGTTTTGTTTTCTTCGTCAAAAGGAGAAGACACAAGCACAACACCGCAAACTGAAAATGTTGCTTTGAGAAAAAGAAAACAAAATTAGACAGCAACAGATGTTTTGAAATAATGTTTCAGGGAAATTTTAGTCAAAACACCACTTTCTTTCCAACCCACTGAAGCTCTGATATGGTTTTCAATTTTTAATGTGTTATTACTAATTACTATCCAAATCATATTAAGAGTTACTATAGTCAGAAGAGCTGTAAGAAGATATTAAACAAATAATCAGATATTGAGGGTCTATGTTTTGAGTAATAGTCAATATTTATCGCAAATGAAAATATCTTGAAATGCCCATAAGAGCACCACCCTGTCTGACGTTCACATGGCACAACAGTAATCCCTGCAAGCAGGTATGAGTGGTTAAGCTTCAGGATCCTTCTGTTGGAACACACTTCATTACAGCATAGGTAGGGATTAATTTGGAAAATCAATCATGTAAAGAATAATAAGTAGACTACAGCAGAAAAAGACCAATAATAATGTCAAAAACTCCTTTTAAGCAACAGGTTTGGTAGGTGCTTATATGCAACACAGCTGGGAAACCGATGTGATGCTTGGTGGTGTCTTGGGAGGAGTAACGTCATAGAGCAGGGTAGTTATATTACCCCTCAATACGACCATGATAATAGCTCGCATAGACTCACACCATGAGTCTGTAAATACTTCGTCACCAAAGATAATGGAAAATAAGTCGTTCATAGAAGAGGCTTAAAGGTGATTAGGAGATTGGAGTAATTAAAATGTGAAAAAATATGGAACACTGAAACTGTATTTATAGCTAATCACTAAGAACAGAGACCATTTAATTGACCATAAAGAGGGTTGTGAGTAGGAGAAATACAATGAAACTGAGAAAGGTTTAGCTTAGATGATGAGGAGAAAAGCTTTGGACAGTGACAGCTGACGGGACCAGAATAAAGTTTCAATTTTTATGTGCTTCGCTCTATACCTTAGCAATATCCCTTTCACTAATGCCAACAATTCGTCTGTCAGAGAAGGAGATAGCTCATAGGTGTTAAAGAAAAAATACTACTAAAAGCATTACAAATGTTACATGACAAATCATTGAAAAACTTTCTCCTGCTCTTTTCTCCCTTGCAAAGAAGAAAAATGACAGAATTTCCTCTAAAAATGGGGAAAGTCTCCAACTTACATTTACCTATGACTGATTCCAAACTACACAAAAATATTATTATGGATGTTACATGCAAAATGTATTTTGGAAAATGATTCTAAAAATAATATACTCTCAGAGATGTACGATACAGAGCAGGATTGATTTTTATAGCAAGAGGGCTGCTGGCAGTATGACACCTTCATGACCATTCAGTGCTGTGGTGTTGCAGGAGGACTTTACCATATACCCCTTGGACTACTGGGAAGAACAAATGGTCGCAGCTACAGGCAGATATTTCAACTTTTTCACTTTTAACATATGAAAGAGTTGGGAATGACTGCAGATGGAACAGCAGTGCGATGGTAGAAAGCATGATAGACACAGTGACACAGTATTTGTGAAGCTATGTCAGAAAAATTTGTTCTTATACTTTTAAAACTTACATAAGAGCGATAAAAAAAAAAAAAATCTTTGAAAAAATACCAGCATTGACTCATGATGTTCCTGATCCACAAACTGCTGAATTTAGGGGCAGTGTATGAGGTTGTTTGCTATATTTTTGGTCTACTCTTTAGTGATGTAACTTCGGAACCTTCGGACAAAACGTTGCGTTTGGTTGATTCTTCATCTGATCTAGGACGTCTGGTCTTACTGTAGCTCTGGTACTCATAAGATGCAGCATTGACTCTGATATGGGGAATAAAACAGGACTGTGATATGGTAAACTTACAATATGGTGCTCATTTCTACAAGCCCTAATGTTCTTCTATGTTTTGGTAGGGCTGTTCTTTCCACACTCTTCTGCTGGTGTTATCTGCAATATCCTTCCTCAGTGACAACCTCTTGGAGAAATTCCATCTGATGGAATCCGTCAGTATCTGTTAAAATAAGACATTTAATAGGAAAATTGTTGGTTATCAGCGAACTTCTCAAAGTTCTTTTTGGAATTATTGTCTAGGATTTTGTGACGGTTTGAAAATGGCACCACCCAGGTGATGAGCTTTTGTTCTTCCCTTCTCCTTTTTCCCAAAACGCAGGGAAGAGTTCCCGCATGTCTTGGGAAGGTAAGTGATATTCAGACACACCTCTATGAAGAAGTGCATAAAAAGGGGAGTTTTGAGACACTCCCACTGGGCAAACCGCAGCACTTTCAAATTCGGGCAAGCCGTGGCACTTTGGAATTTCCGCCCCCAGGACTGGGAGAACTTTTCATCGGAGAGAGAAAAGAACATCCACAGTTACCTCCATGCTCCTGGAGCAGTAAAAATATTCCTTCTGCAAAGCAGGTAGAATTTTCCGCTTTGCCGATTACCGGCGGAGGTGGCTTTGGACTGAGTTTTGCCTGGCAAGGGATAAAACCGGCTGTGAGGCCCCAGATCCTGCGCAGAGGGGACAGATACCGATGGCGAAGGGGAAAGCGAACTGGTTCCAGATGCTCGGCACAGAGCCTCTGGAGATGCAGGGAACCCACAGGTGTTCCCCAAACGTCCAGTCAGTATCCCACAATACAGATAGGGAGAGCAAGAAGCCTTGGAATTTTGCCCTCAATAAACTTGAGTCTCCTCTCAGCTACTTTTGAGAAGGAAGGACTACATTACCGCATGAAGGTTTCCCCCAGGAGAATTTTACTTGGACTGAAAACTTCATGAGGTGACAGACAAAAACTCCTTTCTTCCCTCCCCCACCCCAGCTGTGCAACCATGTGTGCTTGTAAGCGGGAGATGTGGGTAGAGATGGGAGACTGTATTACACTTGTATATGCCTATTTAAGTATTTATCAATCTCTCCATCCTTCTTTCTTTTCCAGTCCTGTTTAACTGTTAAAATGATAGATTTTTGGCATTTTACTACTAAAACTCTTCTGTTCTCACCTCCTTTACATTAAACCTGTGTTTGTTTCTCCTTTGCCTAAACAAAGCCTTGAATTCAAGCCATAACGAGCTGCTAAGCTCTGTCCTGGGAAGGTTTTGGTGGGTTTACATTCCATCCAAAACCCTGTCGTCATAAAACCCTTTTGGTTTTAACAGCCACATAGTTTTAACCTGTGACAAATTTTCTTTTAAGTCTTCCACTTACTGTGCTATTCCTTCTCATGCTTGTTTAAAATAAACCTCCGAACTGTGAGAAAAGCTGGGATGTCAGTTCCTCAGGAAAAAAAAAGAAATTATTATTCTGCTGGGGCATGTTTTTGAAATGTCACAGGTTTTCTCAGCATAGGAGACCATTTCCTATTTCATGCCGATACTGGTATAGCCTCATTTAAAGAAAACGGATGTTGTGGTTTAGTAATTTGCAAACACTTGCAAAGGAATTATGCCATGTAAAACAATGAATGACAAAGTGACCTCAGCTTAGCTACTGTCTTCTAGATTGAATTTCCAATTATTCACTCACTGTGCAACAGTGACCAGAACCCCCATTTCAGTTTTAGGTGTTGCAGGGAACAGGCGCACATTTCACAACACATGGTAAAACAACGAATATGGAGAGTGAGGAAAACACTGTTCCCCAGATTTTAGCTCACACCTTGACATGAAGAGCAGCCAGGAAGCAGCTATGAGGCAGTTTGCTGATCCCAAGAATGGAATGTGGTTACCATAGATAAAGGCTTACCACAGCTGAGTGAAATATACAGTACCTCTGAATGTGGGAGGGAGTAATGCGGAGACAATACGGTCCATTCTTGGAGGTAACAATGGGCTGCTGCCATTAACTGCATTAACTGCTATCAAGAAAGATGGATCACAACTGCCGTGCCAGCAAAAATGGTGAAATCGTGTCCTTTAAGTGAACTTTGCTCATTACAATGTCATTATAATACCAAAACACACCTCCCTCCCAAAGGATATCCACCTCCAAGGTACAACCACTGGGCATGTGCTATCACCTATACCTTTAAATGTGAAACATGAGATTTTTAATCCGATCAGAAAAAAAAAGTCTAAAGTCACTCAAGCTCCACCTAAAGGTATAGAAACAATATAAAAAGGTGAATTAAGAGGGGATTTGGGGGAACCAAAGACCACCATCGAAGTTTTGGGATCAGTCAAGAGGCTGAACCCATCTTCTCCACCCCAACAGGGATGCCTATTGAGTAAGAGCTCTGTGTTATGCACGCTTGAATACTAACATGAAACTAGTCGTTAATAGTCACTGTATGTTTAGTGTGTCTGTATGTTTAGGTTTGTTTTATGTTTAGGTTTTCACTTTAAATCCTTCTTCACAGTCAATACCCTATCACCAGTATCATTTAAACCTGCATTTTGTCATGAATCTACATGATAAATTATTATTGTTGATTTAGTATTGAAGGGATTTGTCTCAGTGTTCCTGCTCATGAGGGTCCCTGAATAGGTTAGGCGAAGATCCTCCAATCCTGTGGGCCACCAAGAGGGCCTTTGGTTTCAGTGACACTGCCAGTGTGAGTCTGGTAGTCTGGCCAAGTTGTAAAGAACCTGAGGGGGGGTTCCCTTCTCTTTAACCAGAGTGTGGCGGACAGATTGCGTATAAGGATATCGTCTTTCTTGGGAAACTAGCAGGCTGAACAAATTGTAAAGGTCTCAAAGTGTCTTCCCTCCCCCCTCACCTTTTTAGGCCGGGAATTTTAATAATCCTCTCTATCTATCTTCCCAGCCTCTTTTTGTGACAGCATGTTTACACCCCAGCTGCTGGTCGAGGAATACCCAGCCCACACTAGAAATCTGTGCATCATGGACTTCACTTACTATCCTGCCTGGGAAGGGAAAATAAGAAAAGAAATAAAATAAGTAACAGAAGTACCAAGAATTCTCCTGATCTTCTACATTGTCATAGAAATATCTCAATGCAAAAGAAAGTAGATTTTATGCATAATTTTGTATGGACTTAATGATAAAATCTACAAATGATAAAGAAGGCCTCAACATAAAGCAAGATATTTTTTTGTGTATTAATTTTGTTTCTTTTTCTTCAGAGTATTTCTGTAGAGCATCTATGTCAAAAGTCTCCTTTCAGTCAAGATCTGGATTATTAAATAAATTAATAATATTCTTATTTAATTTAATTCTACCTTTTACACCCTATTCCTTTTAACAGAACTGCGCTTTGTTTTTGCCCCTCTTCTTTCTTAACTGGTGACCCTATGTAGACAGGACAGATTTAGAGAAGATACAACTGTACATGTGTAGATCTTGAGAAATGAAATAATAGCTGTCTTGGCATGAAGATATCAATACAAAAAATTTTGTGACTTTCTTTCTTCTAACATTAAACAAAAATTACTGATGGAAGAGAAACCTTTTGTTTTCTCCTTGTAGATTGTTTCATGGCTCTTCCTTCTTATATTTTAACTTCAGTCCTAAGAGATTTTTCCTGCCTCAGTAATACCAAGAAAGAAAGAAAAAAATCTTCTTAGTTGAGGTTTGTGGATATCTAGCTGGATTTCACTGGAATATCGCAAACTGTTTTAAAACTTCCAAAAGTCATAAAGAATACTGGCCTTTAACCAGTATGACAAGGAAATTTCATGTTCTTTCCTTTAATTTCATTTCTGGAGGTTAAACAATACGGATTTAATAAAAAAGAAGCTCCTGAAGAGATGTTGCCAACAGTCTAGAAGAAAATAAGAGGGTCAAATGAGGAAGATGGCATAGTCCAAGGAGATGTCTTCTTTAGGCAGAAACGAGGAATACCTTACAGCAGTTCCTTCATTGCTTCTATAAAAAGTTTATAGCTGTCTAAGCTAAGTATATTTACTGGCAATAATATTCACCCTAATTTCTAGCATTAACAAAATACTACTGAACAGTAAACCACATTCACAAATAGCAGGAGTTTTATTTTAAAAGAAAATTGAAGACTCCATTGTGTGCCAAAAAAAACCCCAAACCATTGACGATTTCTTTGTAACACTTGAGATGAGCTGAACTGCAAATAGAACATACCGTATACAAATATTTCCTTCAGATTTAAAGTAAATGTTGATTGCATCTGAGATCTCTTGGTCTTGACCTCTAAGAATAAAAGCCTGTTTTAAGTGAAGGCAACTATTTACATCTTGTCATCACCAAAGCTAATTCCTTGCTTTCCCCATGTCCCTGGCAGCCTCCTAGCACTTGGAGCAGGACATTTCATCCAGGGAATCACATTCTACTCCAGAACTGTGTGGGTTTCCTATAGAACCTGACTTTTACCTGACAGACAGTGCCCATGCCCAGAATACTGTAGACCAAATACCTGCATTTAAGCACCTCAATTCATCCTATGGAAATGTTCAGGAAGTTCATAAAATGCAGTTAGTGTTCAGATGAAGCAGCTCAAGGTGATCTGGTGGTGGGTTATGTTTTGGTTTTTGTTTTGTTTTGTTTTTGGGGGGGCTTGTTTGTTTGTTTGTTTGTTTGTTTGTTTGTTTGTTTGTTTGTTTGACTTAAGCATCTAAATTCCACTAATTTAATTTTTTGAGTACTTACTCTGAATCTCTTCTTATGGCATGTAAGAAACATTTCTTCTGTACGTTGGTCGGAAGAACAGACTCTATTGAATTGAGTACTCTCACAGTTTAATTTGCCTCTTTCTCCTCTGAAGGGAAACTATGCAAAACTGAGGAGAAAAAATTTCCTCTGTATTGAAAGGATTTAATAAAAAAAAGATTTATGAACTTATTAATGCTCTGATGCTTTCCAAAGCACTTTCTAGTCAAAATCAGTATTTTTATTTTATTTTAAGACTATTTGGAGAAGCAGAGCATGTATTGGCACATACACATCTAGCCTATATGTGTATATGTTTCAAATAAATGTGATACTTCCAGTATGTCCCATCTTTGGTCCAATCTTTGGTGAACATTGCCAGGACAAAGTGCTACTTACCAATTTTTAGAGCTATTTGTTCTAGATCCAACATTAAGTAACTCACAAATGTTGTGATGCAATCACTATATCCTCCCTAGGAAGGTGGTGGTTTTTAAAAGAGTCTCCAGGACAAGACATCTTCTCAGTTCAGAATAAGTTCTTATTTCTTAGCCTGTGAATTAATAAGATATTTGTGATAGGAAAAATGAGAAATGTCACAAATATAAAAAGATGGAAAAAAAGACTGTGATTTTGTCTGCCTTGTTAATTTTCTTAATGATTGTACAGTTGTCAGAAGCACAAACTCATCTTTTTTTTTTTTTTTTTTGCCTTATAACTGTAGGCAACAGGCTCTCCGGCTAAATGTTTACTATCTCAGCCCACTGCTATTTGTGCATTGTTAATGTTGGTTACTTATCTTCGGTTAGCAAGGCTTGTTTTTGGTTTGGTTTTTTTGTTTGTTTTTCAGTTAATTATGTCAAAATCTAGACTTGTGATAACCATTGTTAATATAAATTTTAGAAATCCCCATTTGGAAATCTGAAATTCATCTATGTACAAGTTTGGCGGTTTGTTTATAACCTCATAATTTAACCTGTGTTTCTCAAGAAGTACCTCCCAATTTTTTAACTTTATATTTGCTCCTTCTTTTTTGTTTTTTGTTTTTTGGTTTTGGTTTGGTTTGGTTTTTTATCTTTTGAGAACAGAGTTATCACAGAATCACAGAATGGAAGGGCTGGAAGGGACCTGTGGGGATCTTCCAGTCCAACTCCCCTGCTAGAGCAGGGTCACAAGAGCAGGGTGCCCAGGATGGCGTCAGGCAGGTTCGGGATCTCTCCAGAGCAGGAGACTCCACAGCCTCTCCGGGCGGCCTGTACCAGGCCTCTGTCACCCTCACAGCAGAGAAGTTTCTCCTCATGTTCAGATGGAACTTTCCAAGTCTTAGTTTGTGCAAGTCTTGCCCTCTCCTCCTGACCCACCCCTCCCCCCACCGCCTTCAGCTCTTGATCAGCATTGATGAAATCCGCTCTCAGCCTTCTCTTCTCCAGGCTGAACAGACCCGACTCTCTCAGTCTCTCCAAATCTAAACTCCACTCCTTGGGTTCATTTCTAATAAGAAAAGAATTAAATGATATGTGGGGTTTTTAGAGTACCCTCTCTTTTATCTATGCTGAAATAGTGAAAGTGCAGGAAGGTTAATCTTCCCCTTTGCATTTGCAATTCAACATTCACATAACATTTCTGGGAACACCTGTTTAACCCACCCAGCATGTAAACTCTAGATCACTTTGGATTTTTTAATCCTCTTCCCGGTAATTTTCAGAAGCCATTTAATCCCAAATGTAGCTCCTTATAGGTTGATATAAATGAACTGTGAGGTCATCGATATGACAATTGCAGGATCAAAGTAAATTAGGTAAAAGAAAAGTGGTCATGGTCAAGAGGAAGCTGCTCCATCTGTTGCATCTTGCTGACATAACTGTGAGCCATGCAATCCTAAACTCAAGTGATCTGATAAGAACATGGAAACCAGAGGAGGAAGCTTTGTGATCCCTCTTATTATTTTAGGAATCACTGCAACTATTTCAAATTACAGGTAAGGATAAGATAGAAATAATGCTAAGAAATGCTGTCCTTGCATGCTCCCCAGGAATGATTTCCACAGCCAGCCAGTTTTTTTGTTTCCCTGTATTATGCCTTCTCATTTCTGCTTAATTTCTCCAACATCAGTGCGGCTGCAGCTCTCTCTGTCCTCGCTTTGATCCCTGCTGTGTTTTAACCTGACTTCTCAGCAGAGTCACTGGGTCTCAGGGTGTGAATACAGCTGTCAGCATTTCATTTTTTAAAAAGTGCAGTGTATTTTGTGTTTTTTAAAATTGCTGTGTGGCTACATTGTCACTCATAAACCTTGCTATATATACTTCTTTCCGCATTGCCACATGTCGTAAAACTTTGATTGACAAGAAAGTTTTTTTTAAGTGGATCTGGTGTGTCATCAGTGTAAAACGAGCTTTTTGGACGACATCCTAATGGAGGAAATATTAAGCCAATCACAGCAAGCAAGAGTAATATTACTTGTAATTACTGCAAGACTACATCAGGTAGGCTACCCAAAGAGATGGAGCCTTTGAAATGCACATGTGATCCAGCACCAGCTTCACCACAGCCACACAAGTGGCTGTTCCATCTCCCTCTGGTTGGACACCAAATCGTGTAAATGTGTTTCCACAGATTCTCTTCTTTTTGAGGTAGTTTTGTCACAAGCAATTGGGAAGGGTTTTAACACAGGAGGACTGTTTGAATGAGGCATGTTTCTAGTTTAGTTTATATCTATTGCAAAAAAACCCCTTCGAATATTCTCTTTAATATCTTGAAATTTTAATAAGGACCTAAGGAACAGTTGAAGAGTGAGTGAACTTATATTTAAATTAGGGCTTTGAGAGCCTGGAGATTCTAACTTGGTGAACTCTAATTAAATCCCACAAGGCCATCAGGTCTGCCTCCCTAGCTCTTGATGGTGGAAGTGAGGTCTTCAAAAAGCATCCCTTGACAGTATACAAGTGGGAGGAAAGGAAAAAAAATCCTTCAACCCTTCATGATAGTGTTTTATAAAGCAAGAATTCCTGAAGGAGTACCAGAAAACAAGAACAATAGTTGGAGCATGAAACTGTGAAAAGCAGAGAAATATGTTTTGAGTATTAGTGCAGCAGTCCTCCTGAAATTCAGTTTTGCAATGTTTTTAAAGGGCCACTTTTAATATAAATTATAGTGGACCAGAGGCTTCAGAAGGTGATGTAGTATATGCTTTCACTCTTGTTGCTCCTGCATTATTTTTGGCTGAAATAAAGCAATCTTGGCTGAACATTTGACTTTCTGCTGCATTTGGTAAAATATATTTGGCTCATTAGTCAATTACTCTTATTTAAATAAGTATGTGTGTTTCAGACTATGAAGTACAGATGGGTGACTAGATGACTTCTGACTTCCTTCTAAACACAGCTTTTAAGTTAACTTGAGGATTTTTTGGAAGCTGTGAAGATCTAAATATTTTCGTATATGCTGTGCTTAGAAGGTTTTATATATGGAGATTCAAATGCATTTCAGATTTTTTTTATTTTTCATTCTTATTCTAGAGTTGATGTAATAATATCAGAATGATTTTTGTCTTGCCAGCCATAAAACTGCATGAGAAGATAGTCTTTTCCCTTCAAATCAGAAGAAAACAAAAGCAATTAACCCTCCCCCCCCACCCCCAAACTAACAAAATCCCAACAACTCATCGTTTGGAAGATCTACTATTCTTTCAGGAGAATATGTCTTTTTCGTTAAACATAACAGTGACTTCTATTGGAATAACATAAACATACACGTTCATTCCATTAACTACCTCTAATGATGATCAAATTGGTTCTTCATACAGATAAAATGTTTATTTGCCCTGAGGAAGTGTCCCCCAAACTGAGAAAAAAAAAAACCATGACACAATTTTTATGGAAATGTTTATTTACTTACAGCTGCTGTCTGTAAAGGTCTGTTGACAAGTTGTCCCTGGACATTATTTATTTTTTTCTTTCCAAGAGACCTCCATAATTTTTTGCCTTCCTCACTACACTTGCAGCTTTATTCTGTGACAGCCTTATGAAGGGTCTGTGATGACTTTCTCCTGAACTCAACAATTTTCATTTTTTTCTCTGAGCCTTTGCCTCTCAAAGCACTAAATAAATTCACCATTTGATTATTATTTCTCTTCTGAGAGGTATGGACCCACATCCTAAACCAAAATACGTGCACCTTTTCCTTTTCCTGTGACAGGTTTCAGAGTAGGTTTTTATGGAATTGATCTAATCAAAAGACTGATACAGTTGATCTCACTGAAGTTCATTTTTATGTACTTGTACAGCATGAGGCATTACAGGCATATCAACCTTATCCTAAAATTAATTCCTTTTGATAAAATGATATGAATTAGTTTGTAGCAAATTCACTGCAATTATATGTGCTCATAACTAAGCTCCCACAAGTCAAGGGAGTCCTGTAATTTCTTGGATAAAGAATATTGTTGACAAGGGAAAAAAAAAAGCATTCTTTCTTTGAAGAAGACAGTTATGACCTGCTACTGGTTAAAAAAACAGTTGTGGGACATCTATAACATGATTTCTGTGAAATCAAGAAAAATAATTTCTGTGAAAAATATAGGATATTCTATTTGTTGCTCTATAAAGACATCGTGATAAGTCCAGCTCTGGGTAAATGAATGTAATTTATGAATTGCTTTCTTGTTTACTCGAGTCTGTGTAGCTTCCTAAGCAGCTTTTGATTTACTGCCTGAAATACCAGAATGCAGCAAAGTAAATAAACCAGCCAATTAAAAAATGAATTCATATAAAACAGAGTATATCAGAATACGGTATTTGTTTAAACAACATAATTTCAGAGCATTTAATTAAATTTATGGAGTTACATCAGGAAAAATGGGAGTTAGAATCAGCCTCACTGAGAAAGGCTTTCATTTTGGTTTTGTTAGTGTACCAGGCTAACTGATTTTCTTCCTAGAAGCTGTACATCCTCTTTGCATTTCAGCTCTGTTACATTTTAGAGAACATATTCATTTGTATAACCTCACATACATAATGCACAAATATATGTATTTGTATTTTACGGAAGACATTTTTATCCATCTTGTACAAAATATATGGGGAAATACTCAGAAGCCTTATATTGTACCTTTGTAGCTCCTGTCAACTGTATGCATCAAAAGAAGATTAAAGTGCTGTACGTGTCATTTAGCTTACTTATAAATCTAGAAAGGATCATCCTTGATGTTTTTCTTAATACACCTCTGACCTGAAAGAGATATTGAACTATTATATACCACCTTTGTTGTTGAGTATGAGATGCAAAAGTATTGTTTTTTCCTCTTTTGAACTCTTTTCTTTTTTTAATGAAAGTGTTGCAAATGCTTTCATGGTTTCGTTCTGAAGTGGCAGTATCCATTCCTTGGATATAAAAGTAACAGGTATGAAATATGAAGGTACCTTTAAGTGTTCTCTGATCAAAGCTCTGCACATGGATCAAGTGCATTAGGAGAAAAGATCCATTTTTAGGAGCATTAATGTGTTTAGCTTGAACTAACTCTGATCTAAGGCTTGTGAATTACAAAGTAGGTAAACTGTTTTTATGGAACTCTTAGTTCCTTTGGTTCTTCTGTGTTGGTGAAAAACAGTGAACAGCTAGAAACTAGAGACCACTATTCACAGTTCAGAACAGGTTACAAACACCATCACCTAAGCTGTAAATTAATTTATTTTTGCAAGCAATAAAAATGCTATGAAAAAAACCCCTGTATAGCTTGTTCACAAAAAAAAAAAAAGCAACCTGTAAAAATATGCAAAAAGTGTTAGCTCTAAGTTTTATTTATATTTTATTTGTTTCAGCAGAGGATACTTAGTAACCAGCATTTCTTCAAGGAGATAGTTCCATATGGACTCTTTTCTGCCCAAACATGCAGGTGCATGTGGGTATCTGTTTATGAATGCCCAAACAGATCAAGGCCTTTCTGCCTAAGAGAGCATCTCTAACTTCATCATGTTATCACAGCTGTGGTCAGGAGCCACGCTTACACCAGAAAGGAAGAAGAGCCATGTGGCAGAGCATTCCTGATGTGGGACCATATCTGGAAACATCTCCACGTGTTTGATCTGAAGCAATATGGCGCATGACTCCCTTTTAGGGTGTGTGTGATGGGGTATCTACGGAGGAAGGAAAGAGGTTTGTTGATGGTGATTTGCTGTATCTCTTTCTGCACTGAAGTTTGCTGGCAAGGTTTGTTCCTCGTTTCCACTCATTTGTTTTCATAATTTGATCATTTGTTTTTGTGATTCATGTAAAAGTCACTAGGTGGATGCTGCTGTAAAATATATTTATAGATTTTCCAAATAACAGCGAGTCTTTAACAGATCCCACTAAATACCTCCGAAATCAATGGAATCTTTTTTTTCCTAGTTGGTGATTTCAAACATCTGTAGCAACTGTTTTACAACAAGATTTGATGACATAATTTCAGAATCATTATCATTTTCTGTTTTCATTTTGGCTTGCAATTTTCTGCCTTTGAAATAAAGACATTAACATATTGACATGTCTTCCCATCTTGATAGATGGAAGAAAGTTCTTTGCAAGACACAGCTGTCTGAGTGGAAATATCATGGAGAGCCAGTGTTCTCTAAATGTTGTGGCCAGCTTTAAGAATTATTTCTTTGATTACGTTGTTGCCTGTTGGGAACTTGTGATTCTGTGTCAGCCGTTGTTTTAACTGCATTTTAATTGTCTCCAGCAAGACATTCCAGTAAAAATAAAAATTGTTTAGGCTAACATAACTGTGCCCAGCATCTCTGTTCCAGAAGATCTCCCAGGTTGCTTACAATGCAAGATACTGCTCCTTAATTGTCAGGTTTAAATATCGGTATAGTGCGGTGTGGGAGCACATGCGGCAAAACAGTAAAAAGACTAGAGAAAATCTTTTGTTTTGATGTCTCCTCCTATAGTGACCTTCTCAAGTTATGAATGCTGTCTTCCTAGAGCTATTGTTTGGGAAGGGGATTCGGTAGTCACATTCAATTTTACGAGGAGAATGGAGTTGCATACTGAGAAAAGCCTTTTAGATGAAAATGTTCATTCGATTAAGTCTGCCTGCAGTTTTTGGCTATCTGACTATGCACAGAGCTCTGAATTTGTGACTCAGGAACCAGTGTGACCACTTTCACTCTAAGTAACTCAAATACTCTGCTTCGGCAGTGCAGGGGAAAGAGCTAATACCTTTGGAGAAGAGTTGAAATATCTGTTTCAACAAAAAAAAATTAGTCCAGATGTGTTGGATTGACTTAGATTTGAAAATAGTTGTAATATTTTCACCTGACCCACCAAAGCGTTGGATGAAATTCATCATAGTCAGATTTACAGACTATTTCCTACATGTTCAGTTATTAGCCGCAGCTATTTTCTTCAGCTTGGCAAGAATATATGTTAATTTAACCCACTCATAATGAGACACACATAAGAACTTGTCACTCAAAATATAGGTCTGCAGAGGCTTCTCCCTTCAGAGAACTTTGGTTGCAAGAAAGAATTCCCTTTGTGGCTGATAATAGTGATTCTTTTTAGCTGTAATGGACTGGGAAGGGGTAAAAACATGGTATTCAGGATATCCCAATACACTACAGTACAAGTTAAACGTATCAAAAATGTATGGGTTAAGGATGTATTTAAATAGATAGTACCAAGGACACAAACACACCAGTGTGTCTAAAAGCTGAAAGCAGCCTGAGTGGAAGAATCCTAAATAATGAGCTTTCGTAGAAAATTTTTTGCTCCCACATGCACCACAGCATTTCCCACTAATTCATCCACACGTTTGGGTAAGTAACTAAAAATGTATTCTGAATATTTTTATAACAATATTTTTCTGTTTAAAAGAAAAGACACTGCCAGACACCACCATCTGTTGTGTAGACCTACAGAATATGCATCTGATGTCTGTGAGTTGCTGTCTTTTATATCCTCTTATATAATTAGAGATTTCAGCCCTTAGTGATGCCTCCTTCTCCACCTAAAGAAGACCAAGTGTAAGTTTACCCAAAGTGTATTAATCATTTTCCTGCTACTCACTGATAAGAGCAGTGCTCTGTATGGTTAAAAGCTATTAAATGTGTCTATTCAGAGGATGTTTAAAATCCTCTGCTGAGCACTTGGCTAAAATCCAAAATTATTACCATAATACCTTCTGAAATGAGACAGAAAACATAATGTATTACAATTGATAAGTGCATCATTTCTACTGTAGATTTACTTTATTTTGAAAATATATTTAAATGTTTTATTTGTCTTTTACACATCACAGATTAAATTTTTAGTATACTTTTGGCTAAACATATTATATGCTCAAAATAAATATGTATAATGCAAAGATAAGTTATACTTAGATCAACAGAGAATTACATTTGAAATGATTTAGAAGCTGCTCTATGGATCCAGTATAATTATGTCTCTGTAACTGGTCTACAATAATTAGACACAAACTAATGGGAAAGTATTTCTGCAGTTTCAGAAATTACTATGGATTTCAGCATTCCAGTTTCCCTCCTCCTAGGTTCTCCCCACACACTTTACGTGTTGATTCCTTGAGTTGGAAAAACAATCTAAGGTTATGGAAACACATGTGTCCAAACTGGCAAATCTAAAAATCATGGTGTTTTTCAAAACTTCTTGAAATTGTTCATTCACTTTTTTATTTTGCCAAAACCCTTTTTTTTCTAGAAAAAGACATTCTATTCTCACAAGCGTGACATCTTTTAAACCAATAGAGCCAACTTTTTAAATTTGAAAATTATCTCAATCTTGTTGTCATTAGCAGCCAAAATGTCTTTAGAGAAGTCACATTTTTTTTTTTAAACTCCGACATAAAAATGGTCTTTTCAATTAGTTCTGTTAAAATTATTTCTATTCCTGCACCTGGAACACCACAACTAAAAATCCCAGTGCAGGCTGGGATTGGCAGAGCAGCCTTGCTGAGTGGGTCCTGGGGGCCCTGGTGGACAACAAGCTAAGCATGAATCAGCAGTACAGTGCTGCAGCAAGGAAGGCAGATCAGATCCTGGGCTGCATCTGCAGGGGCATGGCTAGCAGAGTGAGATATGTAATCATCTCACAGTGGGGGTTAGGTCTTTTCACCCTGGAGAAGACACAGAATTCCAGTATTTTAACAGTGGCTACAATAAGGTCAGAAACTCTCACTTCACAAAGAGCCGCACAGAAAAGACAAGGGGCTATGGGTGTAAGTTGCAGTGGGGAGACTCCATCTGGATGTAAGAAAGAGATTTCACATGGTGAGAACACTCAGTCACTGGAACAACCTCACCAGGGTCATGGTCGAAACCCCATCACTGGAGGTTTTCAAGAAGAAATGAGACAGGGTGCTGAATGATATAATTTAGGCTCCCTTTCCCATGAAACGTTAGACCAGGTGACCTTTCAAGGCCCCTTTCAACCTGGTCTGATCTATGATTCTATCTTTTATGAAGCAGAAATTTCAAATACATAAGACAGAACAAAGCACGAGATCATGCATACTCAGTCTGCCCTATCCAGCTGGATGCTCCAATTCTTGTGCTAGAGTTGTGAGGTGTTCTCCTTTTCCCTCATCCACAACAGCACAGGTTAAGGAGGAAGTACCTACAAAGGTTTTACTCAAAATATCTCAAACTAAGATTGCTACAAGTTCCCCATGGCACAGGATGTGATTTCAAAGCACATTATACTACAAACACTGTAAAACACAGCTCTCCTGCTTCTGAGAAGGTGTCCTCTTACCTGGGTTTCATGCTCTGCTTGACGGAAAGTGACAGTAAATCCTGTCTAGAAGTGCAGCCCTTCTGTTCCTACACCCATTATCAATTCCACACCTAGAGCTGTACATCTGTATCTCACAAAAATCTTATCATTAAGTGGCTTTCTTTCCCAGAAGACACAAATAATGAGATTTATTTTAGCCACTTTTTGCCTACTTACTTACTATTATGTTACCTCTGTGGGCACACTTGTTTTGGAATACATCAATTCGGGAGAATGCTTATTTGTTCTGAAAATAATTACTCTGTTAATGAAAAAACATCATGAATGCATTGGTGATTGCAGAATTTTAAAGCTCATTTATGGTAGAATAGCATTTTTTGTCCAAATGTGATCAGACAATATCCTTTAAAATAATCTTATGTCTGTCATGGAAATTTCTGGAATCAAACTGAAATAATCTGCTTGGATAAGGAAGATCTGTTCAGTGCTTAATTGCCCTTGAGATTATACTTTCTGAACTTCAAAGGTTTGAACTAATGATGTTCCTTTACTTAAAGCATTCTTTCTTTTGCCCAAGTCTGAAATTCGTGCTGAAATTAGGATCACAAGGCCTAAATGTATTTGGCAAAAGAATATATTTGTAAAATACATGATCAGTATTGATTCTAGCTGAAACGTCATATTTTATTTCCCTGTTGGTTACATTTTGACCTTTGTTAAGCTGTCATATAAATTACATTTGTCTTTATAATACTACTGCTAACCACAGAGCAGATTTTGTGGTTGGATAATTGTGTTATATATTATTCTACGTCTGAATTAACTCTCACCTTGGGAAGGATAAAGCTTGCAATATTCAAGTTTGGTTAAATTCTGATTCTTCATTTCAAAGTCCTGACTATATAAAAGCAAATAAGCTGTTTCTGAATGAACATGGAACATCCTACTGCTATTTTAAGTAGCTTTCTCTGGTCTGCCCTCAGACTTACGTGTAATAGATATTTTGATTAAGATTGACACCTATGGTAAAAAAGACTTGAGTTGAAAGCTTCAATGGTGATTATTGCTAACTTATCTTCTAGGAAGATCTACTCAAGGGTTACAGAAATAAGAAATTGCACAATGGCCAGATGTCACATTAGCATATGCAAATCCATCGTACTCATGCAAAGCTATTCACCATGAGTGTGACTAGCTGCAGCAGACTTGCTAAGACTGTCAAAAACAACCACTGTTGACGGTGTGGGAACGGGAGTGAACATTTAAAAGGAAAACAGAGCCATAAGAAAACCCAGGTCTATAATGATAAAGCACACCATTAAAAGAAAAAAAATCAAACTTTACGTAGCCTCAGTGTGCCAATGCCATGAACTGAGTGGTATTTGAAAGAACCAATGTAGTAAATGAAACAAACAAAGAAGGTAGCAGGTCAGTCACCATATTTTATGCTCCCTCTGTAATCAGAAGTGGCTTCCAGATGATGGTATTAACATTAGCTCTGCACCACTGCCCTGTATCTCTGATTTTTCACAACTTACAGTATGGTGGGACACACAATTCAGTCCTGCCTTCCTCCAGTCTCTCTGTCTAGCCACTCCGCTGAAGCTGGTCAAGCGGTGTGAGCTCTTCACTGCCTCTGGCTGAACTTTCTTCTTCAGAAAAGAAAACCTCTCTCCTTTTGTTTCTTGTCTATCATTTTCCAGCCTCTCCTATGAGAAGGGTGGCAGGCAGTCACTGCAATCTGTATTTCGGGTGTTTACAATTAGATGGGGAAACTAAGATTTCACAGCCAAATAATTAAATACCATGTTAATGAATTCTGTTAGTCATATTACACTGAATCATATTAAAGTGCTTAACCATGTGCTTGAAGGAAAGAAATATTTAAAGAGAGTTCTGAAAATATTCAGAATACTAATTAAGTTATTCAGAAATCCTATTTCAGTTCTAGTGTGGATGATATTAAGCAGCAATGCTAATATTAAATGCTATCCTATTTGTTAATTAAGGTGAAATTTCCAATGTGGGAGGTCCAGAGATGTATCCACCAGGCTCTGCTGAACTCAGGATGTATTGGAGATGAATCTCATGTGCATCTGTGGGTCTGCAGGCAAAACAGTGTCCAGTTCACCTATTTAAATACCCAAAAGGAATCTAATACACTGCAGGTGCTGGCCAGGTTTCTGCAACTGTCCGTTCTTTGACACTGGAAAGTTCTCATAACTGGGGAAACCCCATCTTTAATGACAGAATCTGTGGAGAAGGACAAACCAGCTGTTTTGAGGGCCTGTAGATAATGTTTAAGAAAGAAGAATATTCATGTGCAATCCCTCAGGTGCTTTTAACATCGCATTTCCTTGTGGTTTTTTAGTTTTGAAGATTCCTTTTTTTTTTTTTTTTTTTTTTTTTTTTTTTTTTTAAATCCTCTCATGGTTGTACACTTGAAGTGATTAGACAATCATACCTTCTTTCTGGGGAAAACTTTTCACTTCAGTGGCAGGCTGCCACTTTTTTCTTCCCCTCTCCCTTCCAGTGGTGCAATAAGAGTGTACAATAACATGCAACACAATTAAGAAACACGTCTTTGATTACTTTTTTTTTGTCTTCCATCTCTCTTTTCATGCAATCAGGATGTACCTTATGTACAGCAGTCCTGATCTTGTGAAAAAATGATGCACATGGCAAAGCTATAGAAACGGTCCTACACATAGAACACGGGAGGTCATGAAATTCTGTACTGGTGCTTGTGAAGGGAGATGTTCCATGTAAGGCATACATTTCATACTGCATTAAAGGAGGTAGTATTAAATGGAAGCTGAAATAAAGGTAATACATGCTATAGTCAGTCAGACTATTATACCTGATCTTTTAAAAATGTCAGTAATGGTATTTCCTTGTGATAAAGTGCTGTACTGACCTGAAGAGTCTTTGGATCCTTGCCTCTTATACCTTAGGGTAACTTTTCACACATCAGAGGTTTCCAATAAGAAAACAAACCAAAACAAAACAAAGTAGAAAAATTGCTGAAAGGATTGATTTTATTTGTCCAAAAGAAAGGGCACTGTCTTATGTTCTGTCATGTTTATCTGAAGCTTGTCCTAAATACTCATGCTTTTATTTTTTTTTTTGTAACAAGAAAAATAGGCAATACACAGCTTTTTTTCAAGAAACCTGTACAGAGTAAAATGCAAACGTTATCTCAAATGCTCCCAACTATGAAGCAGGAAACAAACATCTAAAGGTGAGAACTGAATCAGTCTGGGTACCAAACCTTTTTAGTCCCACCAAACCATTTTTTTAGTATGAACTAAAGTACTACATTTTTGTCACAGGGACTTGCTTTCAGCCTCAGCACCTGGTTATTTTGATTTGATAGTATTTTGGATAAGTATATCATCCTGTCTTAAAGATTAAGGCTTATCAGTTATGAAATTTGCTCTGATGGCTGATCAGGTGTATAGATAAGGATTTTTAAGGTTAGGCTGTGAAATAGAATAGCTGTGAAACAGAAATCCAGTAATTTGTGTTATGTGGCTGCAATGGAAGAAGAACAGTTTCTCACAACAGCTAATCATCTATGTGGATGTATAACTTTTAAAGCTTAATCCACACATTGGATTGGAGTTGGAGTTAAGATGGTAGAAAATCAGACATTTTTCAGAAAATAATGTTCTGTTAGGTTTTTTTTATTTTTATTTTTTTTTAGTATTAGGTCCTATTAGACAAGTTTTCTAATAACTGCAATTGAACCTTTTCTGACATTACCACAAACATCAGATGAAAATATTTGTCTTTTTCGTAAGTGGTTGCTAGAGTATTTAGAAATGGATAATTTAGTTCTACCACTTGAACATAGGTTAAAAAAAAATCCGCAATAGAAACAGTACCTGTAAATTTTGTGTCTGTCTCAGAATCACAGAATCTCAGAATCATTTTATTTGGAAGGGACCTGTAAGATCATCGAGTCCATCTGTACCCCCAACACTGCCAGGTCACCACTGACTCCTGTCCCTCAGCACCATATTGACACATCTGTTAAGGGGGATGGGGACTCCACCACTGCCTGGGCAGCTTGGACCAGGGCTGGACAACGCCAGTAGGGAAGAAATGGTTCCTCAGGACCAATCTCAACCTCCCCTGGCACAGCTTGAGGCCATTTCCTCTTGTCCTGTCATGCGTTCCTGGGGAGAAGAGAACAACCCTCATCTTGTTCCAACCTTCTTTCAGGGAGTTGTTGAGCGCCAGAAGTGTTCCTTCAAATTTTGTGTCTGTCTCAGAATCACAGAATCTCAGAATCATTTTATTTGGAAGGGACCTGTAAGATCATCGAGTCCATCTGTACCCCCAACACTGCCAGGTCACCACTGACTCCTGTCCCTCAGCACCATATTGACACATCTGTTAAGGGGGATGGGGACTCCACCACTGCCTGGGCAGCTTGGACCAGGGCTGGACAACGCCAGTAGGGAAGAAATGGTTCCTCAGGACCAATCTCAACCTCCCCTGGCACAGCTTGAGGCCATTTCCTCTTGTCCTGTCATGCGTTCCTGGGGAGAAGAGACCAACCCTCATCTTGTTCCAACCTTCTTTCAGGGAGTTGTTGAGAGCCAGAAGGTCTCCTCCTTTTTTCCAGACTAAACTCTACTATGTTTCTCAGCCGCTTCTCAGGTCACTTGCTCTCCAGACCCTGCCCCAGCTTCATTGCCCTTCTCTGGACACGCTCCAGCCCTTCAATGTCCGTCTGGAAGTGAGGGGCCCAAACTGAAACCAGAATTTGAGGTATGGCCTCACCAGTTACCCCAGTACAGGGAGAAACTCAGTCACATAATACAAATTACTGGATTTCTATTTCTAATTTTTCTATGTTTTCAAAAATTTTTGATACATGTCCTCCATAAGAAGGAAGACGTGAGTAATGAAAGAAGAGCATAAAGATGTAGTGGTTTATGGTAAAAATATTCAAGCCTATCTGGCCATCTTAATTGAATTTTAAAAATCTTCTCTTACAGTAATTTTCCTAGAAATTAGGTAAGAATTAATGAAGTGTTGCTACACACACGTGTGCATGAACATACATGAGGAGAGGAGAGAATGAAGGAAAACCTCTTTCAATTTCTAGTTGCTCTTGCCTGAGGGAATGCTTTGTATTAATACAGATATATTAATAGAGAAATTAAAAAGAATTTTATAAGAAATTCTCAATACTAAGCATTGAGGATGAAGTTGTGAAATTGCTTCTGCCTAAGACGAGAGGAGAGGAGAGGAGAGGAGAGGAGAGGAGAGGAGAGGAGAGGAGAGAATGAAGGAAAACCTCTTTCAATTTCTAGTTGCTCTTGCCTGAGGGAATGCTTTGTATTAATACAGATATATTAATAGAGAAATTAAAAAGAATTTTATAAGAAATTCTCAATACTAAGCATTGAGGATGAAGTTGTGAAATTGCTTCTGCCTACCGTGGGGAATAGAAACATGTAAAATACACCTCAAGTTTTACAGAATAGTTGCTGATTCAGCAGAATTTAATTTTCAAAGATGTGTGTTTGCAAATGACTTTTACTTTTGTTCAAAATTTGTGCAGAAGGTTTTTGAAAATTAGTCTTCACTCTTGGCATTTGTTAGAATTAGTAGATACTCATTGTTCTACAGGCTCCTTCACTGTAATTCCAGCATTAATTTTAAAAATTTTCTTTCTTTGTAAATATTTACCATTGATGAAAAGCAATAATTTGACAGTTTCAAAATTAATACATATTTTTCCAAATTATTTCTTTGTTCAAATAAGCTCCTAAAATTTGTGCTGATTTTAGCATAAAAGTTCAAGACTATAGTAAAAATAAAGAATATCTATAAAAATTGTTCAAACCTATCAATATCAGTATTCATATTTTGGAGAACTAATTTTTTTCCTATTTTTTAAGTTCAGATTATGAATTTTTAAGATCTTAAGTATTTTCTTGTCCAGCTGCATGTTTGGGCTCACCTCATATCTCCTGGTCCTGATTTTCTACAATTGAAAAACAAAGTTATTGACAGGTTCACGTACCTAAAAATATCTTCAAAGATGGATAACAAAATGGAATTTTTTTTAATATTCAACATAACAGTTGAAAATGTTATATATATGGTGAATCAGCACATTGTTGATATCTCTTATTATTTTACACACAAGTAGAATACTAGTTCTTCTTTATTCTTGTATTACATCAAAGGCTCCTTAGTGAGAAATACTAAATGAATTTTTGCTTGCTTTTTTTTTATTCTGAGGAATTTTGTGGGTTCTATTTTTTTAATAATATCTTTAAATTAAGACCCATGTATTATACCTTATCATAAATATAACGCATTTCTACACCAAGTAAGTTTGGTTGGCATGATGCTTTTCCATCAACCTGCTGAAATAACAAGATCATTTAAGATTTTTAAAGACTGCCTTATGGCATATGAAAAGCATTTGAAGGACATCTGCATGGAAATTTTTCCAACCGTCTTTTTGATATTATTCATGAATAAGTATATCATTTTGTTTTATAGTTGGGCTGAATTTTGTAATTTTCATTTTAAATTTCTTTTAGCATCCCTTAGAAAACATTTATGGTCTGGAGGGTAACATGCTTTAAGCTACTGGTTGGATTTGACTGTCTTAATTAAACTCTTTTCAAATAAAACAAAAATAATTGTATTTTTACTTATGTTCTAAATAGTTTCAAGGAAAAAAACTCTTACAGATTGCTGAATGATGCTGGTGGTTCCTGCCAGTAAGTGTCGAGGACTGTTTCTGTGGTAAAATACTGTCAAGTGGTGACTCCATGCAGGTAATGTTTTCCTGCACCACAGCACTGGTTAAACTAAACACAGTGCTTCAAAGGTAGATGGGTTTGCTCAGAACAGATGTGCGATAGTTATAGCAAACCTGTATCAGGCACAGTAAGCCACATTAAGCCTCAGGCACATTTTTCTCCTCTTTCTTTCCTTTTCTCTTCTCCAGTCTATCACACATCTTCTCCCCTGCACACATTTATTTCCTGTAATTCTGAACACCAGTACAACATCTAGTATGGCTGTTCTATGCTGGTTGGTTTTTCCTTTTCCCTTATACCTGATTGTCTACTGAGAGTGAGTCAGTTGCTTACTAGGGTGAAGCTGATAGCTCTGTGGCTGCAGCAAGTCAAACCTGTCATTCATTGTGTCTAAAAAAGCCCCAAAGTCATTAAGTGTCATTGCTGTGTGTCAAAGCCTTGTAATTCCCAAGAGTTATGAGGGTAGTAGTGTCCTGTCCCTTCCTCCATACCCCTGCTTGTTTTCTGATGGTCCAGAGGGTCTGACAGAATGTGTTTCTCCAGCACAACAGAAAAACAATGCTTATTTTTGCAGTCATATAGTCAGGAACTTTGGCAGTACTGTGAACTCTTACTGATGCAATTTAATGAAGAATCCAGAACGTGTTGCTTTCAACAGCTGAATAGATTTTTGAGTGGTTTAAAATGACATCTATCTCTGATGTTGCTGCCAGCATCAAGGACAATTGTATCTCCATTTCAATTAAATTGAAATTAAGATGTTATACTTTTAAGTTCATTTTGAAAAATTCAAAAGGAAGATACTACAGGATAAAATTCAGCAGAAAATACAAGGGTTCAGCTAACATAGCCAACAAAGCAGGCACAGCAATGCTGGTTTCCATGAAAGGACATCCTAACGATTGTTGCTCCATCATGTACCCCTCTCCAGCATTTAAAAAAAGTGTGAAAATGCATTAAGAACCACAAAAAAATAAATTACTGCAATATGAACTCTGATATTCATGAGCTCTCACAGAAATCTCTCTAGCTTTTTGTATTGATTTAGTTTTTCCTTAGAGAAGGCTTTGTTCTGTTGATGAAAGGTACTTTGGTGTGTGGCATGAAGTGATTAAGGTACATTCTCTAATAACGGAGATGCACAAAAAAGATCATCATTATCAATAAGAAGGATGTTACCTTACAACATTTATGACATGTTTTCTGATGTCCAGTAGGAGACGTACCTTAGATCTGTGCTGCTGGTATAGCGGTGTGTAGTGGATTGCGCTTTTTTGTAACGTAAGCATGTTTTTAATTCACTGCATATGTCATTTAGGAATACATTTCCTACAAGCAATAAAATGCTTAAAATATTACAAATTGGTAGAATCTGCTTAGGTTCAGCAACATTTTTAGGTGAATCAATAAGCGAAATCAGTTATATAGAGATAAAAACAAGCCAACTGCTTTTTTTTTTTTTTTTTTTTTTTTTTTTTTTTTTTTTTTTTTTTTTTTTTTTTTTTTTCCTAAACTATTCAAATCAGGCAGCAAGAAGGGAGTAACACAAATTATTCATGTGCAAGTTCTATTTACCTACATAGCTACCTGGTAGCAGCAATTCTCTTTGACTTTAGAAGCTTTCAAAGATTATGTCTTAAACAGGACTCTATGTGGATGTTAGGAAATGCCCAATGAACAAATGCCTCTTAAGCACGTGTATCTCTTCCTAACAGTGTACAGAGCTGCTAGTAAAAGACGGGGAGCATTCTTGTACTCTAAAATAAAACAGATCCAGATGTGCAGCCAAATTCCATTGCAAACCATTATCTGCAACATTCTTGACTTTCCATGAATTGTTTACAAAGGTAAACTAGGTAACTGCACACACAAACTTGAAGTTACTTCTCAATTGCTTTTAATACTTGTCTGCTGCTGTTTTGCTGGTATTACTTGCACACATGTGCTCTTTGTATTTGCTACCTGAGAGGCCAGACTCCTTGCACAAGCAGAGAAATGAGAACCATTTGCAGTGCGAGGTGCTAATTACTTATTTTGTTAACTTTGCTGGAAATATGAGTGACAGAATCAGAAAGAAGGTTCTGATTCAGGAAAAAATTTGCATATCTTTCATTTTAAGCATGTGTTAAATCCTATTTGCTTTAATTAGACTATCTACCCACTAAAAATAAAGTGTATGTTTAAGTTGCTTGTTGAATCACATACTACATAACTGCTTCTCCATTTATTTTGCAAGTCGCATCAATTCTTATTGTTCAGAGACAGTTCTTTGATACTCTACTAGCTATTCTATAATTCAAAAACTTGTCTTGTTTGGGAGACAATGTAACACATTTTAGAGATTATTTTGTTTATAAAGCAACTGAACATTATAATTTAAAAAGCAGACAAATTAAATTTCTCTTATCGCTCAATCTGCTGGAGGAATCTCTATATGATGGCAATGCACCAATACCTGCATTCTAAAAAATTACTGTCTTTTTTTAATTCAAGATGAATTTTATTCAAAGTAGTTTGTTTGCTAATGTGCTCCAGGGTGTGGCTGATTTTTTTGGCTCTGCTTTTCCCAAGCTGCTCTGCCCATAACAAACAGTCTAGTGAGAGCAATGCCATGACATTGTGTGCATTTGCCATGAGCTTGGAAGAGGTTTTTTCATTTTGTACATTATTAGCTGTGCTGTGAGATAGCACAACTGAGCCCCTTGTTAGGCTCTCAGCTGAGCTGTTTATATGTAGTGACTCTGCTAAGTACTGCTTCCTCTGCTAGTGTTCCTCCACAAGGCACTCTGCCCCAAAAATAAGGGAAGTATTTGATGCTACTCAACCCTGGGTGCTTTGCAGCTGAAAGAGTAATAAAGCTCACATTACACGTGACTTTCTGTCAAAACAAAAGACACAGCACACAGTTTCCTAAATAATGGGGACATAATTTTATGGAAAGAGGCATCTCCCAGGGAATTCCTGAGGAAGCTCAATGGCTTTGCATTTATTAATGAAGGAAAAGTGATGATGTGTGCACTTGACTCACGGGTTATAAAAGCCTGTTAAATCTGTCCACCACCAGACAGCCAGGATGTTGTCAAACCCATCATATTTTCTGTGCCACCAGCAGTGTGTTGAGTTCCCGTGCCATTCTTCGTTCATGCCATGTAAAACTCTGCTCCAGCTCATCCTGCTGCAGCTTGAGAATCTTTTTCTGCCTTCAGATATTCCCATACACTTTATGGTACTGCTGTGTTTTAGCAACTTACCAAGAGGTATGTTTAAGCACCTATACCAAAAAAAGAAGGAAAAAAAAATAAAAAGAAACAGCAGCTGAAATGAGAAAGTTAACGATTGCAGCCAATTCTTCTATTTAATTTAAAGACACATGTGGAATATAATTTTTCTTTTGCACTGTTGTTATTTACAGCATTGTTATTCCACATCTGATGCAAGTCTTTCAAGGAAGCATCATGAAGCTGTGCTGCCAGGGCCAGGCCTTATTTTCTTTTATAGTTTTAGATATCCACAGTCCCAGTTTCTTCAGGCCAGCTCACACCTAAGGAAACCAATATCTGTTTGACAACAAGGATGAATTCGGCTATGTTGTGAATTACTATCTCATACTTTCCACACATCTTTATCAGAAATAAACTGAGAGATTAAACCTGTGACAATAACATATCAAATGAATAGCTGATTTCCTTTTTCCTTCAACTCTCCCTTATGATGAGTGTTGCTGCTTCAGAAGGTCTAAAGCATTTCCCAAAGACAGGCATAGGGATTGAGTTGGGACCTCGAATGCAGATTTGGGGTAAGTACAGGACAGAATTAGAATAAATTTGGTCCCATGCAGATGTGATGCCTGTGACGTTTAGGAGAGTTGGTAGTGTAAATTGCTTTAACTAGACCTATCTGGAGATCCTGTCTCAGTCAGTATAGATAATGCTTCCAAGGTGTTTGGGTAAATTATTTTCAGACAAAATAAGAATAATCTATATTTGATATAGCAGAAAGGCATTTGAGGTAATTGGGTTTGGTTGGTTTTTTTTTTAAAAAAAGGATTAAAAAGTTTCTTGACAAACTTAAAGTATGTTTAACTTTATATCCAAAAACATGTGTTTTTCTAGTACATTCCCCTTTTAGATTGACCTTTTCCCTTCTGTTAATTACTTGCTGCCAGGCGTATACATTTTAATAACGTATTTCCATTCATTGACTGTGAGGCACCAAATAAACACAAAAGAGTTAATATATTTGTAGACTAATTAAGGTTTTCCTAACTCTGCACATTTAGATGATGATTTTCCTAAAATAAGCTTGCTTGCCTTTCGAATTTATTCAAAGTCCCTGTCCTTGGCATTTAGAAACAAACTTCGTGCTGTCATAAAACTCGGGATGAAAATCCATTCCTGCAGCTGAAAATGTGATAACTATGTGCGTCCGAGGTGGCACTAATGACGGTGGTGGATATTTTATGTAGTGAGACAGCGTGCAACAGGTGATCGCATTCATTCATCAAAAGTTTACTGTAAGCATTAACCGGTGGAACACAAGAACCTGTGGAGTGGACAAAGATTAATTATACCTGTGCTCATACAGTAATGTTTGTGTTCCAAACAAATTATATTTGCTTCTGTTTAAACCATGCATAAATCTGATACTTGCAGATGAACGTGTGTTCAGGATGAGTGAGCACACTTGTTTGAATGTCATATTTATCCCTGTATTTTGTCAGAAAATTAACTTCTTTGGAGTTTGCGCTTGTGCTGAGCATATGGTTGTTGATCTCTGGAGATGACAGCCTATCTGAGCAATAGCTCCTTATGGCTAGAGCTCTCCTCTGCTGGCAGATGCTTTGGGCTTTTCTACAATTAAGTGGAGATCATCGCTGTTTTCTTTGAGCACTGCTGTGCCTTGTACTCTGAAGTGTTTTGTTAATCACTGTCTGCCTTCGACAGAAGCTGCCAAAGCTCTCATTAAGTTTGAATTTTGAGATGTCATGCTCGAATGATGGAATTTTATCCTTTTTCTGCATGAATGGAATTGGCTATGGAAAGGTGCCAGCAAAAAATCATGACACTGAAGTATATTTGCTTTGCATTTCACTGCTGAAACAAAAGAGAGGGAGGAGGGGAAAGGAAAACTTTCTTTCTGTTTTCCTCAGGTCGAGAGCAAAAGACTGGCTTGTCGGTTTCCTGGAAGATAATAATCATCAGGTCTTCACCTTATTGTCTGCAGGACTTGTGTTGTTACTCTCTATGAACAATCTGTCACTGGCTTGTTCACATGGTGAACTTTAAACACCTTCCCAAAAATCTTTTGATGAATACCACTTACTGTGGTGCTCGCAGGTGTAGTTAAAGATGCTCAGTGAGAATGAAAAAATAAATATATTCACTGTAAAAATCAACACTTAGTTTGAGGCAGGAGTTCCAGTTATGACATTATGACGAACTGTAATAGGAGCACAAACTAATGTTACTTTTGCCCTTCAAGAAGAATTGCTTGCACATGTGCAAGCAGAAAACAAAATACATCTGTTGACTGTTTAATGGTTTGTAGCGGGAAACTAAGCATTGTGGGAAATATGGTATGAAAAGACATTGTCTATTTCTCTTGGTGGATTTAATTGTTTCAGCTATTTCAGTAAAAGTAAACTTGGAAGAAAAAGTTGACTAATTAGCTGCAGTGCCTAATTATTTCTGTCATATTCTGTATAGCAGCTTATAAAGGTGAAATGCATAGGCTCTATGCAAAGAGAAATGCTCTCCACTGTTGAACTGATGTTTATTGTCCTGTTGGCAATAAAATTTATAAATACGTTGTTCAGCCTACGAATATAATGCCAGTTGTATGTTCTTGCTTTGTTCCTGTCATGGCTTTCTATGAAATTCTTGAGGTCTGAATACCTGCCAGTTGTTGAGAACAAAAGGGTTTCCAGGGGGTACTCTCAAAAACCTGAACCCAAAACTATTAGGAGCAAAACCCAACGTTATTCACACTCTTCTGAAGAGCGGGGTCTTCTCAGAGTGCGGTGCCTGTTTATTTCTGCTGCTATAAAGCACAAAGATGCAGTGATAGATTCATACGGGGTGGTAGTCATTTCAAAAAAAGAGAAAGAGTATCAAAGTACCCATCTTGTACAGAAAAGCCTAATCCACCTGTGTGCATAACTTGGACAAGTAACAACACATTTTGTATTTCATGTCAGACTTTGAATGCAAAAGGCAATGTCTTCCCACTTAAACTTGACATTTTTGAGGTGTTTGTGCTTTTGGAGAATATACTGAAAAAACACATTTACTGGTACATGATTTTTATTCCATAACATTTTGCCAGGATACATACCTTCATCTTACTTCTTGATTCTTCTCGTACACCTACCAATTTAGCAAATGAGATATGAACCACTAAATGGTTGGGACCAGCATGGACCCTTGCAGAACCTCGAGTTTAACCCTCCCACTCATAGCACGGTCAAATACAGACCAGGTTCCCCAGGACTATGTCCAGTCAGGTTTTGATCACGGCTAAGGCTGGAGATTCCATAACCTCTCTTGGCAACTTAGCCCGATGTTTGACCACTTTTACAGTAGATAAATCTTCTTATGTTCAGATAGAATTTCCTGTGTTTCAGTTTGTACCCAATGCTGATGTTCTGGCTCTGTTTTCTATACTCCTCCAGGTATTTGTGATCACCAACAATACACCCTGAGCATTCTATAGTCTTAACAGTTCTAGCATTTTCAGTTTCTTGTATGAAAGATGCTTCAGTGTCTTAGTCACCTTTGTGTCTTTTTTCTGGATTTTCTACAGTATGTCCGTGTCTTTCCAATGCTGGAAAGCCCAGAAATGGACAAAGCACTCCAGGTGTGTCTCACCAGCGCTGAACAGACGTGAAAGATCCTTGAACCTGTTGGTGACTTTGTCCAACAGAGCACAGGAGATCGTTGGCCTTTGCTGTGAGAGTTCATTGCCGGCTCTTGATCAATTTGCGGTCCACATCAACCCCTATGTTCTTCTCTGCCAAGCTGTTTTCCAGCTGGTCAACCCACAGCCTGTACCAGTGCCTGGTGTTATTCCTTCCCACGTGCAGGACTTTACATTTCCCCTTACTAAAATTCAAAATTTGTACTTTGTGGGGCTGATTGTGACACTTAATGCTCATCAGGTCACTCAGTTGTCAATTCACCTCAGTGTGGAAACTTATTGTGATATTTAGCACTTGACCTCTACCGTCAAGGGTCCATTTATGCACTTTACTCTGATACAGAAGATGCAAAATGTCCGCTTTATTGATTAACACAGAGGGCTATATCATTCTATCACCTCAGTGACCATTTATCTATTCTATACTTACTTCAGCAGTTTGACTGTGAAGATGCTATAAGAGACAAGTTGAAAACTTTGCTAAAGTCAAGATAGACAACATCCTTTTTCTCCATGCATCCACCAAGCCAGTCATTTCCCTGTAGAAGTCTATCAGGATAGTCAAGCATGATTGCCTCTTCATAAATCCATGACAACTGCTCCCAAACATCTTCACATTCTTAATATATTTGGAAATGACCTACAGGAGGGTTTGGTCCTCACCTTCCCAGGAGTCAAGATGAGGCTGACCAGCCTTTAGCTCCCTTAATCCTCCGTCATGCCATATTTGAAGATAGAGTTGACTTTTACTTCCTTCCTTAAGAAGGAAGAAACCTTCCCCAGTTGTTTTGATCCTCCAGAGATGATTAAAAGAGGCCTGATAATGACATTGTCCAGCTTGTCGGGGCAAAGAATGAAAGAAAGAGTTTTGTGGAATATATGAGGAAAATGGACAAAAAACTTCAACACATTTAAGACTTCACATGGCTGCAAATATTCTCTTACAGAATATATTAAAAGGGATAAATATGCTTTTGAAGAAAGTAGGCTTTCTAAAACTATGAATTTTTTAATGAAGATTTTCTTTCATTATATTAATGAATTTGAGATTCTGACCCTTAGCACTTGGTGCTGCAGAAATCCTGAAAAAAAGTAGCCTTGTTGATATGAAAGAGGTTTTAGTGTATTGAGGTACAAAAAGGTCATCTTTGACGATCTCTTCTAATGTATTTTGTGGTTATGAAGGAAAGACATTTATACAAGCAAAAGCTGTTCACTTGAAATGGTCCAGAGTAATTGTGTAAGGTTATTAATGCTTCCTTGTCATCTCAAAAATACCTTGCCTTAGTCAGTCGACAGTTTTTCCATGTAGAATTTTTAAAAAACAAAGTCTGTTAAATTTGTTCCTAAGTGTTTGACAGGTATGGAGTTTGAGATTTTCATCCTTTGAAATAGAAATTTAAGAAGGAGCTAAAATTCAGAGAGTCACCACTGGTGGTTTGTGTGGGAAGATCAGCCTTGTTGCAATTTCTTCTTTGTGCCCCAAAAGTTCTTGGCAGAAAATATGTGAGGTTATGGGGAGCTTCCCCAATAATTTGATGGAGAATGCTGGTCAGATTTCTCCTTCACAGGAATGATAAGCTGATTGTAGCTAACAAGCTTTCTAAGATAACTTTTATATAAATAAGTCATGTCTGATTCACTGTCTATATTCTAGTCTTACTGTGAATGATGGCAGGATGAGATTGTGTTTGGATCCTCTATTTCCCTAATTTTGTGGTTCTTGCTCTCTTCAGAGTTTCTGGCTTGACCACTTGCATTTATGTTACTGTGTTTGAGAAGTAATTGCTATGTCAATATACTCTATAAGCATATAGTGACAAATCTTCAATCCGTTTTACCAATGGCTTTTACCCATTTGTTTTATGTGTTAAAGAAAAAGGGAAGCTGACCAACTTTTGGTCTTCTTAGGTTTAAAATGTTTTGGAATTAGTACGACTTAAGTGTGCACATTCTGAATCATTTTCACTCATAATAACAGCAACAAACTCGGCGTAATAATATTGCTGAGAGAATTTTTATTGTGTCAGACTAGAAAAACAAATATAGATTAAGAATTCTTTCTACTTTTTGAGAGCTAAATGACATCAATGTTAGATATTGGGCTGCAAGAGTTTTAATTAAAAATAGCAGAGAAACAGGAAAGCGTGCTGTTAGGCAGAGACAAATGGACAAACTTTTGTGAAGTTAACAGTGGAAGTTTCAGGTATCGCAGGAATCTGGTGAGAGCTATAGTTGAATTAACAATAGTAAAAGAAATATGACATAGTGAGGGATCTGGAGAAATATGCAGTTACTTAGTTAACTGATGTTGTAAAGCTCATATATATGTAAATAGGCAGCTTAAAACCATTCAAATTTGCCACCTTGTACAGAATTCTCTAAATATCAACAGCATAATGAATCCTGTTAATTTCAGTGAGAGTCTGTTTGTTGACATCTGTGAAACCTGGATTTGGCCCATGCAAGACAAAACCAATCCTCAAAAGATCTAGGTAGCTGCTGCTCCTAGAAGTCTAAGCTTTCTTTCTGTCCTCCCTTTTAAAAATAAATGTGGATATCTGTATTTACAATTCTCCGTTGTAGAGGAAAGCTATTTAATGGCACAGACAGAAATTATGTCACCTGTCAGCTGTTCTGGATCCCTGGTTAATTGGCATCTTCTGCATAAGATTTTGGGAGTAAATGGTAAATGGAGAAAGTAGTACAACCCCTTTCTGAGTATTGACAAGATCTCTTCACCCTTGTCAGAGTTTTCACTTGGGTAAGACAATGGTACTAATACTGTGGAGAAGTGCAGTTGCTTGATTCTTTCACTCTCAGGTGAGAACTCATCTATGAATTAAGTCATGACACTAATGTTGCCCAATAAACACAGCACAGGAAAAAGACATTGCAGGAAACGATCTTTTAAAATAAAGCATATTGTTAAAAATTTTTAGAAATTCTATTGAAAAAATAGTGTAATGTAAGAGCAAATGTATAGGAAAAAGACCAAATGGTGTTGATTTCAGAAGCTGTCTTATTAAGGCACTGTAAAAAAAAGAATATGAATAATTGTGTAAGAATATGGAACAGTTTAGTACCCTAATGCACCAGCTGAACCACAATACGTGGTTTAAAAAATGGTAACTTTTTCATGTGACCACTTGCATCCTCTGGTTTCTCTGCACAACCCTGCCTCTCTTTTTCAAGGAAATATGTTTTTGAAACCTGGAAAGCTTTGTTTCCCAGGATGTCCTTCTTGTGAAAGCCATTCCGTGAGATATATATTGTCCAGGAAAGTTGTCAGAGCGAGCATCTGAAGGGCTGTGTGACTGTCTTTCTTTATGCAGTGAGTAGAAAGTCTCTCAAAAGAGCATCCTGATGGAATATATATAATTTCTTGGATTCACACAGAATACCGGTGTTGATGGTAAACTGACATTCTTAGACATTATTCAATGGTTCAAAAGTTTGACTGATAGAAGTGATAATAAGAAGAAATTTTAACATTTACAAATGTATACAATGTCCTTTAGAACACGGTCCCACTCTCTAGTTCATTTGTGTGTAACTCAGACAAGTGGTGCTTAAAATGAAATATTAACTTAAGGTGCTTTAGTATCTTTCTTGATGAAATTATTGTCCAAATGGAGAGCTTACATTTTCACGCAAATGCAAATGTATCCATGAGGAGTGTTTTCTTTTGGAAATACGATACTTTAGACAGGAAAGTCCAGACCACCCTGTAAATGCAGATTGATTAGAAGTTTGCAGTAAACATATTATGCAAAGGAACATATGACGTTCTCAACTCATGTAAATAATTTTTTCCTTACTGCTTTTAATGCAGCATCACTAATTTTACTTTGGTAAGAGGGTTACTGCATTGCCTTGCAGATTTTGGATAAACCCTGTGATGGGTTTCCACAAAATAAAAAAATCTGTATATCATCCCACAATGCACAGTCCTGCATGTGTATGTTTGGTACTACTCAAAGAAAGTGTGTGCTTGAAAGTGCCAGCTCAGAACTATGAAATGCAAAAGCCAGGCTCGGTGTGAATAGTCAAAAACGCGTACACATGCAAAGTGACAGGTCTGACACTATCTTTTGAAATCTGATGCTTTCAGGGTGTGTAAAATGGAAACGATTTTCCTCCATTTATTAGCACCATGTGGGAGAAGGAATAAAAAGAACCTAAATATAAAATGCTGATCCAAAACATGAGAAGGGGCTTGCAGCAGTTTTTGCCACGCGGCATATGTGTCTTTGAAGTGAGAGGCAGGCACGTCACACACCTTTCTTTGAACTGAGGTGTTGCAGAAGGTAGCACTGACATGGCACAGCTTGGTGGCTTTCCACAGCTGAAGCTGCAGGTATGTGACATGCTTGTTCCTCCACAGAGGTGTCGCACAGTTCTGTGCGTTCCCACTGTTTGTTTTTGGAGCACAGCCTCTGACAACAAACACAATTGATGAGCAGAGCCAGCACAGAGATAATATATGTAATGTGTGACTTGAGGGTGTCCAAATCCGTGTTGCAGGCTTTCGTTTTGTGAGATAGGATGCTTTACCTCGAGCAGAGGAATGCATTGTCTTTATTTGTTCCAGGTGTTTCTGCGCCATCTGTCATTATCACACATGTCAAGAGATATGTCCTTTGCAAAATATGGTTCCTGCTTGAGGGAAGGGGCATAACTTCAGGTAACTAAACAACCAGGAAGCTTACTTTCATAAATTAATCAAATACTTTCTAGTTGAATACATGTTCATGGTACCCATATATTCAGTCTTAATTGTTATTATTTATTAAAGCCCTATTGCATGTGTTTGCTACCTCTTTCCACAGATTTCCTTTAGTGCATCCACTTACTTAACTGTAAAAGAAAAAAAAATTAAAAGGGTGGTCTGATCCTCAACAAAGGGAGTATAGTCTTTTGGCTTTGGAAGTGATAAAGGATTTCTAAGGAGAAAAATGCACTTTAAGAGAACAAAAATCTCTTAAGATTTCAATTAAGTTTGTGGTACTGATTTGGTTATTGTTTGAAACGGTTACCTTAGAGTAATTACATTTATCTGTCTAATGTACAGTAATTAATAGAGATAATGATAAGCCTGTTGTAATGCATGGTTTACAGGAAAACATTGCATTAACAATGTTTAGAGCCAGCCATTAAAATGTTTCATGTATTAACTTCTAATTTTTTTCTGTTAAAATTTATACTGCAATAAACAGTTTTGTGCGTGTCTTAGGACAAAATGAATACACAGTGTTCTTAAAATACATATATATAAAATCTTATCCTAAATAAACCATCCCTGCTGAAGTAAAAGAGATACTTTCTTTTAAATTATTTATCTGTGAAGAATTTCTGCCTTCTTTTGTGCTTAGTTTGTATTGCAAATCCTAAATACTGTCTTCTAATAATTTATCTGTCACCTTTCCAATTATTTCTGTTTTCTTTAACTGAAGTCACAAAGGATATTAATATGCTTTTGAAACTGGTAAAATATGCACATTGATGATAAGCAGGTATTTTTTTTTAGAGTACCTGTAAGTCTTTGAACTTTATTTGGGGGTTGGGAAGGATAGAAATAAAAGATGCACCATTCTTTTGTTTCTGGAGGGTGGAATGAGAGCGAAGTGTGTGGCTTGTTGTTTGCATTACAAAATTTATATTCTAATCATTCACATGCAGCAGCACAGAGTGGATCCTGTGTGCTGGTGGAGACCTTCAACCTCCGTTAGAAATAGAAGTGCTTTGCCTGGCTGTGAACCAAAATCATGTCTTCTCCAAACCACAAGCATCCAAGTCAGTGAGAAATATACTCCAAAGAATCCTTGCAGCACACTGGCAGTGTGCAACAGCTGTGCTTTACCATGTGCTGATCAACATGACTTGCTGTATGCGTGGGCCGTTGCTTGGAGCATGTCCTGCTCCTTTCCCACCTAAACATGAGGTCTTCTTGCTGCATTTGTGTTGGTGCTGATATTTATATGGTTGTGTGGTCAGCTGGACCAGGGACCACTTCTGCAAATTAATAATTTTCCATTTATTTTTATTCACTCATTTTCTGGGTTGTTTTTCATCTGGATCAGTTCCTTATTGGTAGGCTTATAATTTATGAATGAGCCAAAGCTGGGTAGTTCAGAGGATGGGCACCCACTGCAAAGTGGAAAAGAGGTGGTCAAGGAGTGACAGAACCATGGACATTATGGTAAATAGAAACTTATGCGTTGTATTTTGCATAAATATACAAGTTAGGTGTAAGTGAATGAAATTAGCAGCTAACACTTGAAAAAACAAAATCAAAGATGGAATACATTTTCAGTACAGAAAACAGTGAGACTTTTTTTTTTTCCCCAAAGTGCTATGTGGAAATTGAAATTTGTTACAAAGCAATTACAGAAATGTATGAAAGAACTTTTTATTGAGCGTTGTAAAGCATAATAACAATGCTGTCTCAGATGTTCCCTATGCTGAAATTGCCGCAAGAGTCTGCAGAAGGAAAGAGCGTTGTGCCCTTTCCCACTTTCCTCAGGTATCTGCTTAGCCCACTGTAAGAGGCTGGGTATTGGTGAATGGATCAGTCTGAACCATTCTTATATACTTAACAAAAGAATAGTTTTTTCACACTGCTTTGCCAATATGTTTCAACCTCTGAGCTAGAAAGGCCAGAAGGTCGTCTTGCCCCACTGAGAGTTCAGTTCTTGCCTTCTGCACTGGGAATTGCTGATATGGGCATCAGTGCAGGCCACTTGTGATGGTAATTTTATGCTATGAACTTCTTCCTTTGGGAGTTAAGTCAAGACTATAATTTCATCATAGTTTAAAGACTGTGAGATAGGGAATCTTAGAAAAAACAGAGGAATATAACATTTGTATTCAAAGTGGTAAAAAGCAAAATTAATAGGGAAAGGGGGGTAAAATGAGGAAAATACTTTGAGATATATGTATGTACTTATCCCCTTGCCTTTAAAATATTTTCAAAGGTTCTTCTGGTATACATTGTCTCTTATAGAAACAATTATGCAAATGATCACTGAGGAAACAAGCAATAAGTATTTTAATTTTCAAAAATTTAAGACCAAATTTGTATTTTTGGTGGAACATCTTGTTTTCAGCCACTTTTTAAAGATCAATCTAAATTCAGCTAAACTTTTGAGAGCTATTATTTCCTAAATCAACAGCAATGCTTTCACTTCTTCCCCCAACCCCCCTCCAGTTTACAAGCCACATGGTAAACTGTTGTCTAAATTCATAGGCTAAAAATTTTATTCTTCATATTAAAACCCACGTAATTTTTGCAACATTCATTTGGCATGACTGCTCAGGAAGAAACAGCTGAAATCAAAACTTGACTCAAACACTTTCATCTTTTATCTCTGTGGAAGAAACATTGTCTTGAATTTTTGAAAATACTAAAGTCTACCAGGCAGTTCCTTATTTCTTAGGTCTGAAATCAAACTGCACATATTTCTCCTGGCAAAAAAAGTGTAATTTGAGCCAGTTTTATAACCTGGAAGCTTAATACCTGAGTTCAAAACCTGAATTGGGTTCTCACATCGTGTCAATTTTATCCCTGTGCATTTATCATAGAGTGTAGTACAGTTCCTTAAAAACCACAGTAATCAAGTAGAAAGGTAATATCTATGTCAGCTATACAAGGTTTGTAAACAATTAGTGCCCTATTACTCTGCCCTGAAGGGTACATACAAAGAACTTAAAATTGATCGGCTTAGGACTAGATGATCTTAAAAGCTCTTTTCCATCCTAAATGAATCCATGATTCTATGTAGTTTATGTTACAATATTGCTGGAAGAACAACTTTCATGCGTGCAAGTTCTCAATGCCAGCGATGGATTTGGAATCCACATTAACTGAGTGAGTGGCCCTCTGTCTCCACATAGATATGTCCATAGTCTCAGACTGAGAGTTCTCCAGTCCAGGGTCTTGAACAATAGTCTCTGTTTATGGATTAGTTTACATAAATAAATATATTAGTTATTACAGAAAGAATAAAAAAGTTTTTTCCTTGGCACTGTGGGAATGAGTGGATTAAGAATAACAATGCCTATGAAGAGCTGTTTTATGTGCAGTTATTAAATTTGGTAAGTTTTTCATACTGCATGAGCAGTTTGCTGTGCATGTGAGTTATCTACTACATTAAATGCTGGAGGATTGAATAGACATTCACTAAACTTGACTATTATATACCATTTGTTTCCCATGGTGATTAACCAGGTAAAATAAGTACTTAGGATGTCTGTGTGCTCAGTGCAAATTCCCATAGTCTTCTACTTCCCTTTCTCCTCTGCCTCCACTTGTCCTTCCTTCCCCAAGACCCACCCCAGGTTTTTAACCAGAACAACATTTAAGCATATGCTTTACTTGTTTTCTATTTTCTTTTTCTTTTTTTTTTTTTTTCCGTAAGCACACTAATTTCTAACTCATCATTCTTAAGGCTATTATATCTTCTGTCATTTATCATATGCTGCTATTTACTGTTGAATATATTGATAAAATCGGGGTGTAAGTGCATAATCCTACTAAATGCTGAGATTTTCTTAATTTCGTCTGACTTCCTGGTACTGGTACTATTCTGCAGGCATTACTATACATACTCCTGTCTTTCTAGAACAGGTATTATTCTGCATACTCTGGACAATTGCTTAAACTCTGGCACAGATCAAAAGACTGACAATTTTAGATAACATTCACTTAAAGTATGTATAAAGCTGTCATAAAATAGAGCCAAAAAGAAATTTAATATAGAAAAACTAGGTGAGTGCAGTGCATACTGCATGCTTATGTAAAAGTTAATTTTTTATTTGAAGTAAAATCATTCCAATATGCAGGATTTATTTTCTCTGGAAGTTTCTAGTGGAACTACTAATATCATGTCAAATATTTTCTGCTCATACAAAAGGCAAACGATTTCTATTAATGATAGTTATGTTTAATTTATAATTTCCCCGTTTTGTGCAGGCTCAACACTTTCATCCTCTGTAGCTTCAATAGTGTGCATGCTTCTCATTACACATATCAGCACAGCCTATTTTTAAAAGTGTTTTGGGGCTCATTTAGACTTTTGGGGGGGGGGTGGAGTTTGTACATGGACACATGGGTAGTGTAGCATCAAGAAATGGAGATCTGCAATAAAAGTCCATGCGTACACTATTAGTCAGATTGCAGATTTGAAACAGAAAAGATGTTAGCTCAGCATAATGAATGTCTGCCAGCCATTTTTTATAATGACTAGCTGCAGTTCTCACTGTATGTCAAACCTTACGCTGTGCTGTAAGCTTTCTTATTTGACACAATCAAATGATGTAATGTATCCCTAGAAGTCTGGCTGGATCAAAGACATGTATAACAGGGTGTGTTCCTTTCTGCCAGTAGTATTGTTGCATATTTTGCTAAAATTATAGTGCAGGTGATACCAAAAACATGATCACTTATCACTTATAATGCATTGTTCCTGCTATGCAGTAAAGACATTACAAGAATGGATAGCTTTGCTTGCCACAAAAGGAATGTTTAGATATTAAGTAGGCCAGTGGGTGTTCAAACATCCCTTTATAATTGTGATATTGACCAATGCTCATTGATGCAAAGAACCACAGTTAAAAAGAAAGGGCTTTCCTTTTTGTGTGTTAACGAAATATGCCTTCCCACCCCCACTCCCA
>NW_010422799.1:15634-16339 GCF_000710305.1 Buceros rhinoceros silvestris | reverse complement strand
TCATGAAAGAGCAAAGTTTTCAAGGTAAGCCAGCAGTCTAAATCAGTAGTTGAAAAGCAATACATTTAAATACAGTTGAGGAACTCACCAGGTTTGCCTATTTGGGGGACTTTATAAGGCACAGGAAGCTCACTTACGTTTACTCCCAATGTAAAATCTACAGCAGTGCAGAAGGACAATAGAACTGTACGGTGTGTGTATTCACTTTGGTGATAAATGCCTCATTCCTTCTTCAGAGGATTATTAAAAGAGTTCTCTGGAGGAATAAAATGGTGGAAGTCACACATTTAATAGCTCAGGTACAAAGAGTCAGATTGTGCCAGTTGGCAAAAGTTAGCAGGAAGCTGTCACAATAAATGGCAGCAGCTGCTCATAGTTCTAAAGAGTATGTCCCAGTCAGAACTGAAAACTGATGGCATCTACATTAATACTACCTTAATGGTCCATCTGCTGCTCCATAGGGTCCCTAGCTGCTGTATGGAGTCATAGGCATTTGACAGGCAGTCTCTGTATGCCAGACACACATTGTGCCAAATGTTTTAGGCTGCCTCGTATCGTTCTGATCTGTCAAACTTTCCCTATCATCTATCAGGCAAGGAGTTATAAGGGATTTATTTCTTTTTTTTTATTATTTTTTTTTTTTATTCCTACACATCGTTGGCTTTTAGCATTTGGGGGAGCCGGGAGTTTGGAAGGAAAGTTGTT
>NW_010422799.1:6801-15602 GCF_000710305.1 Buceros rhinoceros silvestris | reverse complement strand
TTTTTCCTCCCCTCCGTTGCCTTTTGCATTTGGGGGGGGCCGGGGGTTTGGAAGGATTTTTTTTTGGTTTTTTTTTTTTTTTTTTAACTGAAAGAATGGAGAATAACCTCAGCTGCTTGATAAACCATATGCTATGGCAACAAAAGAGTGTGATAAACCCTGCAGAGAAATCACTTGCTATTTGCCATATAATTTAAATCTTTTTATTGTAGCAGGTAGAAAATTAAATACAAGTAACCATAGAAGAACTAGCACTGTTTTGACAGGCTCACTTACACTCATTTGCTCTAAAGCAGCTCTTTTCTGAATACATCATTGCATAGTTATTTTAAAAACAGCACACATACATATATCCATAGGTCCTTAGTAATGTTAGGGAGAGGGTTTTTTTAACTGACGATGAAGTTAAATGTGTAGTGGACATTGTTTATGAACTAACATGTAAGAGAACACAACCCCTCTCACCCCTGGATTGTTAAAACCATGTACTTTCGCAGCATCCTTTATCCCATAACGTAGGTACAATTTTAATTTATATAGCATGCATGTTTTAATGGATGAAGTATAAATAGTGTTAAAACTGTTGTAAAACCTCTGCCACAGTATTTTCTAAACATGAAAATAAGGAGAGCTGTACAGTATCTGTTACATTAAACTATCCACTGCCTTCGGTCACTCTTTTGCAAAAAATCAAGTGCCAGTCTTTGACTGTATCTTGTTCCCAGAAGGCAGCCCATTTCCAGTAAAATTGGAAACTCTCACAATTTGCTTTTTGTCACTGTATAGCTCCAGTGAAAATGCATTGTCTATTTAAATTTGCCATTTGTGTGAAAATGTTGAAGTTAGCACAGAAAATCATCTAGGCTATCAGTAATGATCAAGGTATAAATGCTTAGACAGAGAGATCAGGATGTCAGCAAAAATGTCACCACTACTTTTCGCAGTACATGTTTTGATTTTGTTAGCTGGATTAATTCAAATCAACTAGATGCTTGAAATTGCATAATACTGCCTTTTCTTTTTCTTTCTTTCTTTCTTTCTTTTTTTGGACTGGCTGAGCCATGAACTATGGAAAATCAGTGAAAGACTCTGACTCAGTTTCTGAGGGCAGTTTTCAGGTTTTTCTCCTTTTACCTTTCCTTTCAGTTAGTCATGGGAAAACTGATCAGCCACCAGAAGCTCTGGACACTCATATTGTACATATCCTAAATATTCTGCATATTCCATACTTCTGAATATAATTGCCTAAAGGTATTTTCTAAATGGCTTGTGCTGCCCTGTCCTGCCACCACTGAATGCATTTTCCTGTTGTACCTTTACAGAAAATTGCTGTCTCCATTCAACAGCCAGTGACTTAGATATGTGTAACGATTTTTATGCATAGGATTCCATAGCTTCTTTTGATTCCACAAAATTATCATTTTTGGTGGTGAACAGAGTACCAGGGTTTCGTTGACAGTCTTGGTACCTCTTTGCCTGCCAACCAGCAGCATCTGGCTGGAACCAGAGTGCCAACAGCAAGTCCATGGGGTCACATCCCCAACAACCTGGTTGTCAGGTGTGTTCTGCATGGTATGTCTGGTACTCATGCACAGGACCTTCTGGGCAGAAATGCAGAACCCTGAAACTATGCAGACTGGGGAAAAATCAGTGTAATTTTAAACAGCAACATAGTGTGGCCTCAAGCTCTTCTATGCTCCCCTTGAACAAGGCATTAGAAAATCTCATGACTTTGAGACAGCTGGAAATCTAACTGTCCATTCAATAGGTTACGACGGACTCTCTCTAGAAAGCTCTGGCCTCCACCCATTCTGTAGGGTGCATAATTAATCCCCTGCATCTAAAAAAATACTTCAGTATGAACCAGGAAGGCTATTTGAACTTAAATTTACACACATATTTAAGCACTTTCTTGATTGAAATCCTTGATTTGCTATCTTTGATTGCAATTTTGGGATTGGTTTTGTGTTCATTTGTGGATAATCTGCACACACCAGTGGTCACAGGAGGGTTTAGGAAGGGCTCCCATTACCTCTACCAGCTGTAACCCAACAAGATGTTTTAGCAACAGCTACTGAAAAAAAAAAAACCAAACCACAAAACCTGCAGCCCTGGCAAAAGGATTCAGAAGGGAAGTATGGTAAAAGCTGTCCTAAAGAAGGTCCAGGAAGGTGAAATAAGGAACAAACTGAGGAGGGACTGGAGCTAGAAAGGAAAGCAAAAGTGTAAAAAGGGCTGACAAAGGTGGAAATCATTAGTGATGACCACTAATAGAGAAGACAAGACTGGATTTGCAGTTCTTTGTCTTTAGGATGTAAGTTCAAGCTTTGCTGTCTAAGGAATTCCACCCCAACCCCAAGAAAACCAAACCCGAATCTGCCTATTTTTGTTACCCATGATTCTTTCTGCATAACAATTTCTGTAAATGTCCTCTGAGAGCATGTTTCAAGGCATATCTAGGATACTGTCAGAGAAAGGTAAATTCTGGGTGGCGTGTGCGGTGGCCATGCGGTAACAGGGCTCATTCACATGCAGAGAAGCAGAAAACCCTGGAAAGTTGTGTGTATTTGCTATGGCAGGTGTCACGCTAAACAGCTGTCCCATGTCACATGTCTGAGCAAACACCTTCAAAGATATCCTGTGGGCTACAGGAATTCAGCAGTCATGTTAGGCTTTCCTGTTAAAAAAACCCAACCAACCAACCAAAATTAAAAAAAAAAAATCCAACCCTGCTCTTTGCCTGAGTGTGTTATTCATTGTGGGGGAAGGGCTATTTGTCCTCACAGCTGTAGATTTTCATCTAATTTTCTGCTGTTGTCTTGTTCCACTGACAGATATCTGCTTATTGCCTTGTTTTATTTCTTCACTTTTTCTTTCCCCCATAGTGCAAAACTTACAGCCTTTTTCTTAAATACACAGCTATTCAAAATGTGTGTGAAGACTTATTCGTGCGTGCAGCATGAATTACAACATAGGTATGCTCCACACTCAACATGAGCAAGTCCATGCACGGGGGCAGGTTCTGCTGTGAAATGAGGAAACAGTGAAATCTTTATACAATCAGCTGTGCTTTACACTTTTGTAATTATTTTTCTAAACTCAGCCTGCTTTCAATACAATCAGTTGACGAAGACTGGAAAGTGTTTATCCTCATTTGTCTGGACTGAAGCTGAAGTGATGGGATCAGATGGATTAAATGATGGATACAAACAGGACAGGTAAGGTTCTTCTGAAAAGCATAGATAAGTGTGTTTTCCAGGAGAGCTGCTATAGATAGGAATTGTGTATTCAAGGTGGATACAGAAACTTGCTTTATATTGTGATATTGAGGGAACAGAATATGCTCTGTTTCAGAAAGGAAAACTGTCAGCATTTTCTTCTGTCCTTTTTGTTGCTTTACTGAAATAACCTTTCTGCTTCACAAAAACCCAAAGTCCTCACATTTCTGTACATTTTATTATAACACTTTGAAGAATGAGACTTTTAACCTGTAAGCTCATTGATAATGACACTTGTAACCTAAACACCATGTTAAGAGCAATCAATTTTAAGGGACTGTGTCCAAGTGAAGGCCTTAAACAGGCTTTGATTTATGAACATATAACCCTATTGACACTGGTGGGTGTGACATTTCACAGCCAAGACTTTGTGCGTGTTGTCCTGCTGTTGAACTATCATATCAGTATTGGCTTTGCATTCAGAGTGGAAAAACCTCAATAGGTAAGGATTTAGTAAGGGGTTTTTTTGGTATAATTTATTGATCTGAACAGTAAAAAGTTCCCAAAAGAGGTGCTAAAAGAACAAAATCAGAAAAATATAAGTACCCAAGACATCAAATCTTTAGAGGAAGATCAATAAAAGGAGTAAGAACATGTACACTAGAAAAAAGCTGTTAAAAGGCACAAGGGGAAAAAAATCTTTAATGGTGAAATTTTAACTTAGACTGATATGTGTTTAATTTGCATAATTCTGCATGCAGAGTGTGCGAGATAGTGAGTGAGATCTTACGTCTTCATTATATCTGAACCACATCAGCTAACAAATTGTCAGAATGAATTTTTAATTACTCCACACGCTCAGAGATGATCACAAAGTAATATCTTTACAATTTTTCTGTTAGCTGACGACTTGGGAAAAACAAAACAAAACAAAACAAAAAAACTAAAACACCAGTTTGCAAGTTAAAACCAAGCCAATCTTACTGTAAGAATTCATACATGTGTTCTCTCTCTTCCTCTGATCAGCCCTCCTTTAACCGGTTGCTTAACCAATGTTAACCACATAGGAACTGATGGCAGAGCAATTGGAGATGTAGCTTGGTTTATCAGTTCAAGCCCTATTATTGCTTTTTCTCTTGAAATCTGCTCACTAAAACCACCCAAAATTTATTTGGGGTTTTTAATTCTGTAAATCAGTACTAAAGTCAGGTTGTTTTATTCTGCTGCAGTACATATGGTGGACTTGGCAGTGCTGGGTTAACAGTTGGACTCGAGGATCTTTAAGGTCTTTTCCAACCTAGATGTTCCCGTGATTCTGTGATGTATGCAGAGTCTAAAAATAACTTTTCTATTCACTTGCATATATTCATCTAAGGTAATCTTTCTTATACATACACAACATGCAAAATCTAATAGGACAATTTTGATTCGTGTTTGGGACCTGACAGCTAATGATCCTGGGTGTTAAAATAATAAGTTTAAGCATGAGGACCAAGTGGTAAACAACTGAATTAGAAGAGACTTTCCTGTGCATCTTCACGTCTGTCCTTCATTGGGGCATGCGTACTTATAAACTGGCTAATGAAGACTGGTCTTTGAAGCAGCTTTTTCAGCAAGTTTATTTGAAGGTTTGTGTTCTTGCTGTTGCAATCCTAAGGTTGTTCCTAAACATGTACTGGGATGGCTGGGAAGCTTGCTGTCAGCCTGAATTTATTTGTGGCCAATTAATCCCATTTGTTCTTCTTCCCATATTCTTGTGCAGGATAAATAATTTTTCCTCATATTCTCTTTCTCTCTCTTCTCTTCTGGTGTGCGTACAAATGTTCTCCTACTCTCTCTCTTCCCTCCCTTTGCATCATTTTTAATTAAGCTTAACAAACCACATAATTGAAGGCTCTTGTAAAATAGGTTCTCTCTTTTCTGATCATCTTAGTAGCTGTTCACTGCATATGTTCCACCTTGTATTAATCCCTCTTGAAATGCATGACCAGAATGGCATACAATACTCCAGATGAAAGCCACCAGTATTTAGAGCAGTGGTATCAATAGTCCCTAGGGTCTAACAGGAATGCACTTCGGGATTATGTCTGGCTTCTTTCATGGCTGCATTACATTGCTGCCTTAGTTAGCCTGTGACCAACTAATGCAAAGGAGGAACAGAAGGAGATCTGGTTGTTTCCAGCTGATGAGTTGGTGTATGCTTGGTTTATGCAGTTACATAGCCAGCTGCTTGGGATATGTCATTTGCAGGAAAATTCGAGAGGCAGGAAAGTATATGCACAGAAGACTGAAATTTGGGCTCAAGTGCAAAATGTGAATATGACCACCTAAAGCATCCAACAACCAAGCCTGTTGCACGACTGTAACATAGAGAGGGAACATCTGTAAGGTGTGGAAATGAATGTATGTCTGGATTTCAAACACTCAGTGAATTTTAAAGAATTTAGCTTTGATTTGGACATGTTTTTCCCGCTTGGGAAAAAAAAAAAAAGTTTATTAAAATGAGATGTATCCACAGTCTGAATAGCACTAATGTAAGGGCTATGAAATGTTTTGCATTTGTGTATGTCCCATGAAGTCTATTTTTGACCCACACTTGTGAAGCGTCTGCATGATGCCTGTTGAATGATGTTTCACTTCACAGATGAACTGCAGCTAGTCAGCTGAGAGCACACTTAGTGAAGAAAAATCTGTGGTGTCCCTCTTTCTTGCCCTTCCAAGTGTGGAGTATTGGTGGAGGGTGCTAGTAATTATCTATCTATCTACAGCTTTGTAGAGATTAAGCCCAACTTTTGGAAACTAAGCTGCTTTAATTTATCAGTGTTAGGGCTGTGGCAGGTAAATTAATTTAATCAGTTAGGAATCAATCTTCTAATTTCCTTTATTACAATTGTGTTATGTTTTGAGACAGGAATGAATCCAATCCTTATGGCTAAATCTATTGCAGTAGATTAAATCTGATGGAAGGGAGGCCAGAGAGCAGCCAAGAACTCTGCTGGGGAACTGCTCCAACTGCATGGCCTCATGCACAGTCTGTTTTGGTCCTCCATGTTGGCATCGTCTGAGGGATCTGTAGCCAGCAGGGGCCAAAGCAGTTCTGACTATTTAGCAGTAGAGGTGGTCAAGTTGCAGTGCTCAGGAATGGACCACTGACTAGGGGAAGAGGATAAGAGGTGTAGCAAGAGAAATGTTGTCCAGACAGCTCAGACTCCAGAATGAAGCAAAAGCAATTTTTTTCGTTAGAAAATGTAGATCTTAAAAAAAAAATAATGGTACTTCACTGCATTTAATCTTCTGGACTTTCAGAGAGAAAGTTCTCACATTCTGCATGCAGATTCATGCCAAATAAATGAGTGCGGGAAATAGTCCAGTACTGGTCTCTGAAGATTATTGAAGTTTCACCTGAACTGGGCAGGCAGGCACATGATGTGAAGTTTTCTAGGAATACAGTACCGAAAGGGCTGCTAGATATTTTGGGCACACTGGATCTTTGACCCACTGCAAACTAGGAATAGGGGTCTTTATAAGAGGAAAATCTTTCAAAACCTTTTCTGCCCATCTCTAATTTAGTTTTAAGGGTCTTATTTTAACAGAAAATATGAACATCTCTTTCACACTCTCGAGGAGTGAACCTTCATTCTTCACCCTCAGTCCTGCCAGAAAGGGAGAATACTCTGCCAATATCATCTAGCAACACTTAAGAAAATATGAGAAGAAATTGGCCTTGTTTTTTGCTTAGAAAAACGTACATAACTTTTCCATGAAAAAAGACCTATTTTAGAATGGACAGACCTCTAAAAATACTTCATGTTTTTATGTATAAATTTTATATATATATATGTATATTAGATCTAACTATTGTACCCAGCTGTTGTTAAACTGGATAAATTCTGCACAAAGAGATGGTACCTATCGGGACCCTGCACCAAAGACCTTACTCAATGTTTTTTTCTCTCTACATATTTAAGATGCTATTTTTTACTGATATTATGAAGATTGCATTAGTTTCCAAACAGTATATATTTTTTAAAGATTACTCATTGCCTAGTGGTTAACATTTTCACACTGTATAACATTACAGGCGTTTTCTCTGAAAGTGTCAGCATTTTGTCAGCCAAAGTGAGCTTTAACAAAAGTCAGGTTCTGACAATTTTCTGGAATAACCCAGAGCTCAGCTCTGAGTGTCGCTGTGAACAGGATGTGAAGGTTGGATCTCCTGATGAAAATTACTGTGAGCCACTGCTGCACTCGGCTGACACCTACGTTTCAGCTTCCTCTGTGCTGGTGCGCGCTATCAGGTCTAGGCACTTAGAAGGAAGCTGTCGCTCACTTTAGCTAATCAATCAAAATTTGTCACATTCTTGTATGTTTTCACTAAAACCCCAAACTGGGACACCAGATGTGGTGAATACATGGACAGTCTATGTTTTTGTGTGAAAACATCTGATGTGACAAAAAGAGCAATGAAAAGCTAGTTTGGCTGGGAGAACAGGCATTTTTTTGTCACAGGCACACTCATTAAATGTTTTCATTACCTATATCTCTCTGAGACTGCCGTCACTAATTTAATTTGAGAAAACATTCCCCAGCTATTTTATAGCAAATTGTGTCTAGCAAATTGGTTTTGCTAGTCTTTCATAGTAGTTAGAAGAAGGCTTGGTTGAGGAATAAATGAAGCATTTGTTAATATAAATCTCTTCTCCAGATCCTCAATTCGCAACACTACTTTCTATATAGGGTTGATAAATAAAACTAAGACACTTCTCCTGGAGATGTTAAGATATTTCGACTCTGTGCTGCCTCTCCTCGCCATCTCTTCCTTTCATTCTTCTTGCGTGTCAGGCAGCAATATTTGCTTCCATAGCACCCCATGGACCTCCCCGCTGAGCATTTACGGACAAAACTCCGAAATATTTTGCTGAAAGTTCTCTATGGAGTCATTTACAATAAAGCAACCTGTCATGAAACCCGTACAGAAAACGCATGAAAGGGTGGCCAGCAAGGGCACGTGTTTAAAATGAGCCCTTCTTAAAACCAACGTACTAATGTGCTGGTACTTCTATTTAGGATTGAGTTTTACGTCAGCTGTCCACCTACAAGTGTAACGTTATTGTGAGTTTTCAACAGTACATTGCACTCATAATGGCTTGAAAATAACAAGTGATTTAGCTTCTTAAAAGGAAACCTTAACAGACAGTTCTACTTTTCATTTGAAGAAGAGATTGAAGAGCAGTGACAGGTAGACACTGATGGGGAGAAAAATTGCTATATTGATCTATTAGTGAAATCTTACAGCAGAAAAGATGACACTTATGTTGATTTTTTGTTGGGATCCCATTCCCTAGATCCAAGAGGATAAGTTGTACTGTATGGAGCTCTTGACACTTCCTGAGAGTAGGACTGTTTGTGCTTAGCACCTGTACTAATCTTTCCCAAATGAGCCTTCTGAACACACAGCTGGACCATGTGTTCTGGATGTGTTAGTTTTTGTATTGCTCTCTCAAGAGTAGAAGTGATTTTTCTGCAGAGCCATTGGATACGTTGTGTTCCAAAACAATAGCTCTTTATTAGGACATCAGCAGG
>NW_010422799.1:2766-6737 GCF_000710305.1 Buceros rhinoceros silvestris | reverse complement strand
AGCAGGAAGGGAACAGTAAGTACAGAAGTGACTCAAGTGGTGGATAAAGAGAACAAAATTCACCATGAATCCACGACAAAAAAGAGCAAACAGTTCAAGCACCTTTTATCAAGAAAGTGACAGATTTAGGCCTGGCTCCTTAGGAGAGAAAGATTTGCCTTTCTTCAGCAAAGGTGCCTTTTTCAATTTCATAAAAATTCATCATCAGGTTGATACACTGTCTGCTTTTCCAATATGCTGTAAATGCAGATGTGCGTTTGCAGATGTTTGCAGAATATCTCTGTGCTTGCTGAACTCCTGTAGCTGATGCAGAACAATGGGCGGGTTCCCAGATGCCTACAAGCAAGCAAGGCTTTACTTGGAGTAAGGGAAGGCTGAGAATGCTGTAATATCAAGTCCTAGACCTTATGTTGTTCTGGGAAAAGCATGGAAGTGTTGTGCCTTCAGACTGTCATAACCATTGAAGTTAAGAAATAGTAGGGCCTGGGACTGTGTGTAGTACGCCTTGCATAGGATGGAGAAATGTTGAGAAAGAAGGGGACAGAATTTCTGAAGCATTTGGGTGCATACTGCTGCTTCTGCCAGCATTGGTAACTGGCAAATTTCTCAGCCTTTTTGCCTCTGTTACTTCCTGTAGAGATGATAATTGCCACTGCTTTTAATGAAGATATGAGGCTAAATTGATCCAATTTAAGAAATAGCTACTAACAGTGAGGTCATGTGAATAAACAGCCACACTTGGCTATTTCTCTTCCCTCCCCCCATCCCACGGTTATTCTGCTCCATATTTGCAAATTGACCCCTAAACCAGAGCGTACTGTGAAGTTTCTGTCCAGCTGCAAGCTGCCTGGATCTGACAGCCTGATGTGAATGCACAAGTACCTGATTACGTGCATAAACAGCAAATACATGCAGTTTTGGAGGCTAGTTCTGAAAACTTGACCTGTAAATGCAATAGGTCAATCCAATACATCCACAATTCTCTTACCTTTTGTGTTTATTCTTGCACTGACTTTCTTTCACAGGCTATATAGTGGTGGTTTGTGGTGGTTTATGGTGTTTCAGGTTTTTTTTAAATTTAATTACAGATTATTTTGTTATACAAACAGGATTGCACTAATATCGCCACTCATATTCAATAGAAATGAGAAAAGAAAAAGTTCCAATTGATCTCTTCATACAAACCAAAATAAAAAAAACATGAGGAATGATGAGTTGTAGTCAGATCTCCTGGTAGAAAAAAACTGAGCTAGAATTTTTATGAGAATGGATCTTTCCTTGTCAGATTTTCAGAGATTCATGTTTTTTTCATCCAGGTTGAAAATAATTTATCTACTTGTTTTAGCATTGTATCTTCTGGTCCTGGCCTAAGCAGTAAAAAGAAAAGGTGCATAATAACAGATGGTATGTACAGAAATAATTCAAAGATTTATTTAATTCCAGCTTCTGATGGTGATGAAAATAAATATCTTCATTTTGCTGCAGTTCATATAGGCAATACATTGGGTTTTTTTTAACGTGCGGCTCAGCTGTTTTTTCCATCTGGAGTTCAGACTTTTTTTTTTTAAAAATGTCATATTTTGAGTATATATTCATAAGACCCTTAGAAAAAAGTTTTGACATTTAAGGTCCAACCCTTGCAAGCGGGTTTTTGTGATGCTGAGATGCTGGTCAGCCTGGACCTACTTAGCAAGTGGAGAATTGTTAAGTCTCCACAATGTACCATTTGCAATACCCTCAGTTGCACCTTTTGTTTTGTGGTTTTTTACTCAGTTTAATGTTTTCACAGTCAGAAACAAAACCTTGAAAGACATCTTGTCCCCTGAGAGTTGATAAAGACTGTCCCGATTACTGCCCTTGGTAAGAAATGACTCATGTATAGCCAAACTCCAAAACAGATGGGTACATTAATCACCTAATCTTATGTAACAAATTCTACATCATTTAAGGAAAAGTCAGTTTTTTAATGTCATGCTTGAATGGCTGAGTCCTGTATTTTTCACTTATAGGCTCATAAGACACTTTTTGTTTTTTCTGCTTGTTTGAAAACCTGTCAACGATAAACATTTGATAAGCAATTGATAAACAATAAGTTTTTCTTTTGAAAATAAAGATACACTTTGGTGTGTCACAACAATTTCTGAAGGATTATATAGAACTGCAAAATCTTTTTCTGTGTGTCTCAATTGTACTGGTGCTGTCAATCATAAAAGACCATGTGCACCTTTAAAACAGAACAACCTGATTTATGCTTAGAAATAGTGGGATTAATTTAAAAATCTATATTTCTATCTTTGAGGGACAGTGTTTATGTTAAATTAGACTCTCTGAAGATCCTTGTCAATTTATTTAGCAATATGAAACTGTGAATGATTTTGTGTTGTTGAAGCAGGTGTGTTTCAATCTAGGTTATATTAAAAATCAGAGGTTGTCCAGGTATATGAGATGCTTAGAAAGAGAGTTTATCTATTAACTTTTTAATTTAATAACATTTCATATAACCTTTTCCCTGCTCTTCTGCACCTCATTTAAGTATCGCGAGGCCAGAGCAATAGCTGTTTCTGATTTTTAGAAGAAAAGTTGTCAGCAGAATTGGATCCATGCTTGGCACATCAGTAAAGCTGTACTGGCCAGCATGCCTTAAGGTGTAAAGCTAATTTGTCAGAGCTTCCACTGTCATTGAACGGTATTGTGGTTCTGCAGAGCCAAACTCTTCTCTTACCATGCTACATTATGTTTCTTTCTTTGAAACTTTACTGGAAGATATTTCCCATACTAATGTCTGGGTTGGGAAGGAGTATGAAAGAGCCTGAGAAAGAACAAATCTTTTGTCATGTATCACAATCTTTTGCTCAGATGAGAAGAGCAACAGGTTCTAATAGACAGGTTTTTCTTTTAACAGGCAGGTAACTTCATGCATTTAAATAGAGTTGTGTGAAATTAATCTAAAGTTTCACAGCTTTTGTCAGATTAACTTGCTGCATTTAGGTCCTTTGTACAAGCTGAGCTGGAGCTGAGGTACGGGGAAGAAGAAAACATAGCATTACGAGGTGAAAACCAGGAACCACTCAAAATGTTCTCGTGCTACTGAATGAGATTGCCACGTCTCAGAAGTAGAGGAAGTGGCAGAGGGACAGGAGCAAAGAAGTATCTTCATGAGATAATTCCACCACTCAGAAAGACGGAAACTCTTCATCTCTGTGAGGAGCAGGAAGCTGAAGAAGAAATGCAGAACGTCTTTGTCTTTCACTTGGATAAATGCTTTAGGAATTTTTCCAGTAAAATTTACTGGATGTTGTCATTTCAGAAATCACTATTTTTCCTGGAAGCAGTTTTAGATAGACTTTGCTTTTGACACAGACTGACTCAGCCCATGTGTGGTATTTTGCCCCCAAAGAACCTAGACTAAATCTAGCAGTTTGGATCAGTATTTAGAGCAAGGTGATCACAGAGCAGAGTCACTGGGACTTAAAACAGGGAACATTTTAATGTGAACATGTTGAAATGACTACAGTTCAACAATCAGATGTATTTCCTCCCAAATACATAGTTTTTATCTATTCCTCCATTTTGTTTATTTTATTGTTAGAAGAATATATGTGCACAGACCATTGTCAGATGAGGTGAAGTGGTAGCATATGTAGAATAACGCAAAAAAAAAAAGTATTATCTTTGGTGAAGTGTGCTTTTGATTAGCTCCTTCTACAATTAATTTTCAATCTATGGAAAATGCTTGCTGACAAAATAAAAGTTTAGGCTCTTTGGTTGTGAAAAAGAACCATAGAGTACGAACAGCAAGATGGAGAAATTAGTGGAAGTAATTTATTTTTCACATAATTATGCAGCAATTTATTTCAGCTAGCAGTTTCTTTTCTTTCAATGTGTATAATTCCTTAGTAATTTATGATATTATGTCGATAGCAATCAACATTTTCAATATCAATGAGTTTGGCTTCTTCTCCTTTTGTAGG
>NW_010422799.1:0-2700 GCF_000710305.1 Buceros rhinoceros silvestris | reverse complement strand
TTAAATTCAATGAGGTTGGGTTTTTCCCCTTTTTTAGGGAAAAAAAAAAAAAAGCATCGCATTTTATTCCTGAATAACAGTTCCTTTGTCCTTAGTGAAAATAAAGAGAGAAATTAAACTGCATTTTCAAGTAAAAGCAAAGACCGTATTTCTAAGGCTTTTTTCTAGGCTTCAGAAAGAAACATTCAATATTCCTGCAGAAATTATCACAAAATTTGATTTCCTTCCTGTCTCGCCTCCCACATCTACCCTTTTTCATTACAGCATCAGGTCACTATGGTGTAGGATCTCTTTTTTTTCCTTTGCTGGAATAGCAAAATTCCAGGGCTTAAATGTTCAGAGGGGGAAATATAGTTTTACAAACTATTCTCCAATACAGTTGGAGAAATGAAATTATTTATTCAAATCTTATTTTTTTTAGAATGTTTATTGATTAAAAAGAATTTTCTACAGAGGTAACATGCATTTTTTTTTTTCCTAAGAAGTCCCATTTTAGGATTCAAAATCTAGTTGGTGTTTAAGGCTTTTTAACTTAAAACTTGACACTGAATGTACACCTAGCCTGGGCAAGGTTTAGTTTTAATGAGTTAAATGAATAATTTTAATAACCTGTTTAATAAGGCTTAGTTTTCCTAAAATGGATGTTAATGAAAGAAATATCACCTCTAGAGGGCAATGTTAAATTATCTGAGATAATTGGTTTGGATTTTATATCATGCAAACTACTGGACACCTGATTAGCTGTGCCTCATCTGGAATTCATTAAAGGTGATTTTAAAGTTATGTTCATATATATATGGTCATTAAATATCCTTCAAAATAGACTTTGTTTAACATCTTTACAAGAAAATGTACAGGTTCCTTTGAACTTTGTGTCTGAACATGAAACTGGTGTAGCTTCAAGATATGGTTTCAAGCAGCAGTGAGAAGATATTACAGTGTAGTCAATGTATGGAGTTACTCAGATTGAGTGAAGAGAGAAAATAAAGGGAAAAACATTTTCACTAGAAATAACTCTTAACTGTAGCTGAGCCTTCTCTATATGGCCACCTGAACAAGACAGTGTGACTCCAGAAACAGAGAGGTTATGCTTTGCAGAAATTAGTGAGGTTTTCTCAGCTGTTTGATGTAACAAGATGGAGCTGTGTCTTCTTTCTCATAAGTGGTGACTGACTCTCTTCCAGTATCATTTGCAATGATACAGAAATCCCAAGTTCACAGTGGCATTCCTCTGTTTCTGTTTTGTGGCATTAACCATTTAATTCACACCCGTGTGCATCAGATTAACTGTGTAATTCCTACCTTCATATGATAGATACAACCGAACAAGGCAGCGTGTGTCACATACTGAAATCTTCAACAGTCAAGATCTGCAAGTTGCTGAACATCATGAGCAATCATGACATCCCTTGCTCCTTTTCTCTACTTTCCAAACACCCATTAGAAAAACAGTGTTCATGTTAGGGTGAAATGGATACTGAAACACTTATATGAGCTGTATCGTCATCTTCATGGGCTTTGGCTTGTGGAAGTGGTTATCAGAACATTTTGGGTATAGTTTTGCTAACAGTATGAAATGAACATGTTGTCAGACAAGATGGTCTCAAAGATGATACTTCCTGCTTAACACTTTTCCTCAGTGGCCTGTTCAGGCTAGAAGATGTGTTGACCCTTTCTGCATCAATACATGAATTCAACATCCAAAAAGAAAATATAGTTTCACTGAACTAATGACCTCAGGTGGTATTAGACACACATCAAGAATGACACAGTGATTATAAAACAGTTTCAGCCCCACGTTCACATTGTCCAGGCATGTATAGAAATGAATTAATTCCATACCAGTGCAGTTGCACTTAATTGAACAAACCAGGATGAAAAAGGGCTGGCTGTTGTGGTACTCAAACACAAAACGGGACCTTTTTGTTCTTGGTGCTGTTAGTCTTCTCCAAGCTGCACTAAGAACAAAGTATTGAGTTTGTGTGATGCATCAGTGAACTCTTTGTGGTACTTTCCCTTTGCTAGAGATACAGAGAGGATTTTTATTTCCAAGCAGAAATGGACCACACACCACCAGTACAGCATATACACTTACTCTGTTACTTTGAGAAGGGTCACAAGATTTAATTTTGTGCGGTATGTCCAAGGATGTGCTGTCCCAGGCCTGTATTTTGCTTCAAGACTCATGCAACCTAACCTGAGTCATGTCAGGAATGCGAACTTTAATTTTCATAGTTTAATGTGCATATATTAAAAACAAATTTATTGGTTTTTTGTCAGCTGGATGTCTTTTCTGCTTTTTCCTAGAGTTGTATCGTTAAGCTTATAGAAAGTTTTGACAACCATACATATGCACAGGCAGGTTTTGTAGAACAACAGGATTGGCCAAAGTATTTTCCCAGAGACAGAAAGTAGCTTTTAACTAAAAAGTTGTTGATTGTTCAAATGATTGGTTAAAACATCTTAAGAAATGGATAATAGATAACAGGAACTTTCAAAATGCTCTATACGTTGGTGAAAGCCATGTATTTTAATATAATTTTAGCTACGTATTTTAATATAATTTTAGCAGTCTACATTTTACTTTCACAGAAATTTCCATTGCTGGTTACAGCGAGCACTCCATGAGTGTGTACACTTACGTGCATATGTGCAAGCTTCTTTTCTGCTTGTTAAGGGTTGAGGGACCGAGGTATCCAC
>NW_010422798.1:89412-109755 GCF_000710305.1 Buceros rhinoceros silvestris | reverse complement strand
TAAAAAAAATTATTATGATTACTCAGTTCTAGTCACAGCCAGACTAATGCTTGAAATTTATAAAATAATTGCATTTCACTTTTTTTTTGTGTGTCTGCAGCTTGTCTTATTTTTACAAGCATTACATTAAGACTTTGGTAGCTCAGTAAAATAATTATTAATATCTCCATTTAATAAAAATCTCATAGATGTGCTGTCAACCCTGAACTTTCACTGAAGCTCTTCTACTAACTTCTTTCAGTTATAAAGTTTTCACTTTTTTCTTTGATAGACATAACTTATTCATGCAAATTTGAATTGTACACTGGCTTTCCTTTAACTCAGTCTGATCTGGCATAGCTCCAGTGTCTGACGTCCTACATAATGGTCATTAATGGTTGTGCTTATGTCATGTTTCTGAGGAACAAATACCAGGCTAAAAGCATGCTGCTAAGCTACTGGTTGGATCAACTTGAAAGTGATTATTAAAGAAATAAAATGAAATTAGTTCGGTAAGATGTAACAAAAGCATAGGTTGTACATCTATTTTCTTTGTTTAAAAAAATATTGGTTTTGTTTACCTTATTGCTGTATCCTTGCTTTTTATGCTTTGCTCCTACAGAATAGAGTACAGGAATCAAATCTGGAGGACAGTCCGCAAAATATTCTGTGCAGGTAACAGGTGCCTCATGAATGTCAATAGGATATGGATTTTCAAAGATTGGAAAACTATTTAGGGAAGACAATTTATTAGAAGCACTGTGACAGACTGAGCCATAGAAGAAAACACAGTTTTATATTAAAATGCGTAACAGAATCTAAGTAAAATCATACCAATCAAGTACATTTTCACTCATTTATTCAAACATATATGTTGTTCTTACATTTTACATTTGTCAAGAATAAGGTGTAGTTACTCAAACAAAGATAAAATAATACCGCTGCTGTGACAAGAACCCTCTTGTAACAAATACCCGTCCATGTGAATAATTCCTAGGGCTAACAGGACTACCTGTGTGAATGAGGATAAGGAGGTAATTTTTCCCAACATCTCAAAATCTTATTTATACAGAAGCGACGCATTTCATAGAAGCTTCAGGTTCATGGATATGGTATATACTATGACCCAAGAACTTTTTGTACAACTGTTGTTTTATATTAAGCAGCTTAGCTTATCGAGTTGGAAGACTACTGATTCTACAATGAACAGTAGTACAATTGCAGTAACAGATGAAGTAGATCTCAGTTTATTTCTCACTTCCATCAGTTTGGACAGTTTGATAAGAAGGAAGACCTCACTTCTGGCATACTATACAATGTTATACCCAACTCAGAAATACAGGAGACTTGGTTCTGGTTTTTACATCCATTTTCTGTTGCTGAGATTATTTGAATTATTCTTGAAAGTAAGTGAGATCAGAATATGATTCACTTAAAATGTTTCAAGACATTAAGGGTGAAATCTGTTCCTAGTTACACCAGTGTGAATGTGGATGTACATTACCGGTAGTGTTGGCGTCAGAACAAAATAAATAAGAATTGGATTCTGCATTGCATGATGTATAGTTCCTCTGTGATATGAACATTTACTCTGATGTGAAAGAACTATTTGTCATTTAAATTAGCAATTGGATCATGAAATAATCTCATAGACCCACTATAAATCAATGCTTTTATTTATTAACATACTTAAGTAACTACCTAAGTGCTAGTCCCTGTGGAGCCTAGTGAAGTTAGGCATGCACACACACAGTAGCTGAATCGATTTTCCAAAATACACATTCAGGTTACAATTCAACACGAGACCAAGTATTACTTAACTTCACTGCTGAGTGAATGCTTGAGGGCTATGCTGAAGGGACCAGAGATTTGAATTTATTCCCAAACTTAAGAACAAATATTATCATAAGTTTCTGTCAATGAGGTCTTCTGAGCTCTTGAAGTAGATATAAACATATAGAGTGAATTATTACCAAGAGTGAATTATTTTGGGTAGTAAAATGATAACAATTGGGCTTGTATCATAAATTGCTGGCCAGTGAAGATACACAAATAACTTCATATAAAGCTTCATACTTACTTGCTTTGTGTCAGGTCAACAACAATGAGATCTTTTTCCAAAAGCACAACTACAGCATAGGGTTCTTGAAATTCTGTAAGCAGGGAATCAAGTATAAAAGACATGGAGTTCTCTTAATAGTAATTTTAAACAAGCAAGTAATATTTATGTTCTCTAACATTCGTAGTATATTAAACAGAAAATTTAAGGTACAAATCCTAGACATGTCCACAAACTAGACATATCTGCAAACTAGGGCCAGACTGGAATGGAGAAATTGCTTATGGGCACTACTGCTGATCAACACACATAGAAATAGAACTGGTAGCATGCCAGCATGATAGTTTATTAAAAGTAAAGAAAAAGAATATGAATATGTAGCAAGATGGGTGTCAGTCACGTCTCCCAAGTAACAAGCAATGGCCTTAAGTTGTGCCAGGGGAGATTTAGGCTGGATATTAAGAGAAATTTCTTCACTGAAAGGGTTGTGAAGCACTGGAACAGGCTGCCCAAGGCAGTGGTGGAGTTGCCATCCCTCAGGGTATTTAAAAGATGTGTCAATGTGGTGACCTGGCAGTGCTGGGTTAATGGTTGGGTTTGATCATCTTAAAGGTCTTTTCCAACCAAAACGATTCTATGATTGTAAGTTGTGTGTATCACTGCATTGCTAAGTCCAGTTATTATACAGAAAAATACAATTTTGCTGTCCAGTAGTACTTTTACTGTGTGCTAATGCTCTTCAGAAACAAATTGTGAACAGCTGGACATGTCCACTTCATGATACACAATGCCCTTATTGCCAAAGCAGTTTGAAAAGAATATTCCAAAGGAATCCTGTAAGTCTGCTGTGTTCAACTCAGATCATGACGTGCTCTTCCTCCCATACACTCTTTAGGAGATTATGTAACTTTTTAATTGAATGCTTTTTTCATTTATTACAACCCGCCCACCAATTAAAATGTCAAATAAATTCTTCCCTTGATACATAGGGTGCATTAGTTTACATAGGATAAAAGTTATTAAAAAAAATAAATATGAAATTATGACTCCCTTTTTCAACAGCAGCAAACCATTCCAGCATGTGCAAGCTCAGACTACATTCTTCAGGTGGCTGATACAAAAAGTTGAGTAAATTGACAGCAACTGATTTACCTTCCTTTCAGGCCAGCTACAAATGCACACTTTTTTAGTCTGTTTTTATATAAGGCTATGAATAACACAGGTTAAAATGGAATTTTAAAATACTAGGATGTGAGCAGGGAAAAGGGAAAGAAAAATCTTAGTACAGTCTCACTGTATTTGACAGAATTAAGGGAAGGCCCAAACTAACTTTGATTACCGAAAATTAAACTTTCGCATGACATTGAAACAAATACACACTTTATCTTTAGTAAGTATTTTTTATATGTAATTGATTTAGCGACATAGATCAGATGTATTTTACTTTTCTCTTGATGGCTTAAAATGCTAAACTTAGTTTCCTTTAGACTTACAGCTTTTCTTACTTTACTTTCTGGAGTTTTCTGTGAATGTACTTCAGAATTTGGCAGCCCCAGTGTGCAGTGTGCAGCAAATCACTTTAAACAGTTTAATTCAGACTGATTTGTAACAACTTTTTAGCAGTTAAGTAATAGTTTAATCTTTGATAATTTAGCAATCTATAGATTTTAAGCTTCATAAAAATTGCCAGAAATATAAGCACATGTTTGATTAATGGCAGTATTTCCTCACACTAGCCCATGTATTTCAAGCTTTTATCTGTAGATTTATCCATGCTTTATTGTCCACTCATTATGTGCTTCCTGTATTGAGAATGCAAACAAGTTTCTTTCAATGATGTGCTTTTCTTGAGATGGAGACAACAAATGTGAGAATGGAAGTCCCTGGAATGGAATTGAAGTATGAAAAAGATCAGTTATATTTTCCATAACTGTATTTTGTTTAATGAACTCACCATTTGGATATGGGGTTTCACAAAGAGTTAAAAAATCAACTATAGGATGATCCATTTCAAGAACTGTAATTGCTTTCCCATGCATGATTGTTAAACTTGGTCTTCGACAAGCCTTATCATACGACAATCCACCAGAAAATATCACAAATGGTTCACTGCATTAAAGACACCAACGTATTAATTATAAGTTTACATACTACATGCAAGTTTACATTTAAGGTTTAGTACCTTTAAATAATAATAAACAGCTTTGCAAAAAGAAAATGGGGAAAGATTCTAAAAGGACTTTAACTCAGGAATGGAACGTTGAGTTAATTACAGAATTAAAAACATACATACCTGTTTTTACAGGTCTTGTACTCTACTTTAAGAATTGGTTTACAAGATTCAGGTTTTTTTCCATCTCTTTGAATTTTTCCTAAGAAAAGAAAGAAGATGAAAACTGTATTAAAACATCGTGATAATAGAATCATCAAACTAAATCATACATATTGAAGCAACTGTATAAGCAGTAAGAGAATGGAACTTCAAAGCTACAGAAGATGATGAGTATTAGCTCCTATTTCTGTAAAATATGCATTTGTCTAAATTAATTACATTTATTATGGCTTTACATTTTCACTGCAAAACACATGTAAAGGACCACAGACCACACTTCAAAGACATCTAAAAACCATGCAGATTACTGAGAAGGATGACAATTAACTAATAAGTAATAAATTGAACCAAATGTATATACATTTTTTCTGAACACATTATGACTATGAACAGCTTAATTTTTTTCTAAGTAATTCTTAGATTGACTCAATTCCTTTTGTTGACAAAATGTTACATGATCTACAGAATAGCTAGTTGAGTGATAAAATTAAATTAAGTGTACAGTTGGAATTCATGAGTTCTCAGTTAATTATGGCTCAGTACTTTCTTCCAGTCTGAGAAAAGTCACTTGTAAACCAAAAACCCAACAATTTTGGGTTTGTTACTTTGGAAAGTCTATGCTTGCTTTCAACAATAACCTGACTGGAGGATAAAGTGTAAAACGGAGCCAGACTGTTCTCAGAGGTGCACAGTGACATGACAGGAGGCAAAGGACTCAACTTGGGAAATGGGAAATTCTGGGTAGGTATCAGCAAAAAAAATTTTTCCCCGTGAGGGTCATTAAATACTGCAAGACTTTGCCCAGAGATCTTATGCATTTGTCATTGGAAGCATTCAAGTGCCTAGTGTCAGCTGGATGCTGCCCTGAGCTAACTGATCTAACCAGGCCTGTTCTGAGCTGGGGGTTAGATTAGATGACCTCTGATGGGTCTCTTCCAATATAGAGTACAATTCTACGACTAAAAATGAAAAAATAAAAGGAATTAGGAAATTTAAGAAAAAGCTAAAACTTTTCTAAGCTACATAGATCTTGTCTTCCCCTTCTTTCTTCCTCTCCACCCAGTCAGGCTTCTTGGTAATGTATCGATTCACAACAGAGTCAATACCTTTTTACCTCATTTAGGGGAAGCAGTGGCCTACAAAGTCCCAGCCCTACAATATACAGCCAGTTCTTAATACTGCTCCGTTAAATACTTCATTGCAGTGACTTGGGAAGCCTTGTACAATCTCTACAGCAAGCAACACATTGCCTGGTACAAAAGGTAACTTCTTGTAAAAATTGCACATTAAGCACGTAAGTACAAAATACTTAAGAAAGAAGTGTCAAAATCTCATAGCTTGAGGGTATCAGACCAGCAGTAGGCTATTAAGATGAATTTAAGAAGACATTAAAGCGATATTAACCAGTAAGAGATATTTATGCCACCAATTTTAAAAAAGCTTGATCAAAATTGCTCTTTGATTTTATAATATTTTGCAGCTAGTTTGCAGATTAAAATATTTATGTAAGAAGCAACTCTGGATCTGGGCTACAATAAAAAATGGAATAGCAATTAGCAAGAAGCATGGAGAATATTGTATTGTTTCTTAGTCATACATTTTAACTATCGTAATTACCATGTGGAATTGTGGTCTGGAATGGTCTGTTAGGACTTTTCAGATTCCACAGGGTCAAGCTGCCATCAGAGTGACTGCACATGAACTGTTTTCCTTCATGATGCCAAGCAACAGAATGAATAGCCTACAGAAATGAGAGAAGAACTTGGGGTTGAGATAGAATATGATGTTTACACTGATGATATTTTAATGTATTACTTTGGATTATATTAATCTAATTGTATATCAATAGTCGGATTGTACTTGTTTGTCTAAAGATGCATTCCCAGCACTTTTTAGTAACCAACAGCTGTAATCTATTGCTAGTCAAGCAAAACAATTCATTATAAAAGCTAACATAACACAAGAACGTAAGCAAGTCTGTACCGAATCAGTCCAAAATTGAAGGAACCGGGTATTAAGGTACAAGCAGAAGAACAAGGGACATACAGTGCAATTGTAATATGCCTAATCGCTCTCTGCACAAGTATTACATCTGGCAAACGTACAAGCAAGTCTGTGTAACAAGTAACACACAACACATGCAGCCTTCCCCAGAGGATTATTTAGGAAAAGGAGAAATAGTACTCTGTTCTTTACATTTTTTTTTTCCCTGCATACTTAAGTTTCAGAACAAGTACACAGAAATCTGGGGTATTTAATATAAAAGCAAAACCACTGAGGAGACCAGGATTATTTTATTGATACAGAAAATTACCAGAACAATGACGTAAGATACTTTTGGAACAGATAGTGCTTCAGAGAAGAGGAATATTATATATAGGATATAGGAATATCCTATACCCACAATGCTAATACCCCATGATGAATATTTTGTATGCCAAAATGCAACACTTCAAAAATTAATACACCATTCTTATTATTTCATATATAATCTCTGAATCTGACAGAAAATATCCATAATTACATCAAACTAGCTAAAAGAATAATGTTGTAAGTCCTTAACTTTCACTGGTATGAAAAAGCCATTTTCTGACAATGCAAAGTATTGATTCATTGTATACCACAGCTTCTCATACACTCCCCTCAGGAACACAAATTCATAGAATTTCCCTCGAATCCATTTCCCTTCCAGAAATGTTAGCTACCAAAAAGCAAAAAACACAATATGTTTTTTACGTAAATGTGAATAAGAGTCCTATTTTTGAATGTGATTTAATAAATTGCTGTTTTTTCAACCATGAAATGCTTAAGGTCTTGAATGCACTTACAGTCGCATATGGCCTTCTACCTGACTTATTCAAATCACTTTAAAATTCTGCCTGGGTACTCATAGGTCAGCATTGGAGTTGCTCATATCAATTTTGCTAAAGCTGACAAGAAATAAACCTAAGTGCCACTGATCACTATTCAAAACTCCCTGCTGGTCTTCCTCTTTTAATAAGTATATTGATTGTTACAGTTGGTAATGGCTCATGGTCTGGAGGGAATATCAGAAGAAACCAATGAAAAGGCTGCGACCCTTTATCAAAACCTTACTCAGCTCCTGAGGCTGGACAACAAAGCCACAAATGAGCCTTCGCATTAAGATGACACAGATCTTTTAACAGGAATCTGACATGCCTTGGATATGAATGTTTTGCTCACACACTAGCAAGCCAGTCATCCCGTAATGACTGAACGAACAGAGCTAGACAAAGCTGAAATCTAGATATTTATCTTTGACTGACATAATGGGTGTCACTCAAACTTCTACTTATCAGAGCGGGGTTGGCACAAAATTCCTCTTAAAGACCAAAAAGATACCAAGCTATTAACTGAAGCAAAAAAAGACAACACAGAAGGATGGTTCATACTACATCCAATGGCATTGCCCTCAGATAGTAAGAACCTTAGATTATTGCGGAGCACTGCTTCACTTGGCTATCCTCATGCAAATTAATTCTGACATGGGCTCATTAATGCCTTCTATCTAATGCCAAATGTGAATCTGCTTTTGATATGTTGTCACACATAGAGACATTTCACATGGTTACAGTCACTACCTGTGTTTGAACAGGAACTAGTAACTAGCAGCTGAATATTGTACCAAGCTGCTTGTTAAACTGCCGCTCAGCTACTAAGTGCCACCTTTGAGCATAAACCTTCTGTTGAGTGGAGCTGAGGAAGGATGATCCTGTCACAGACAACTGCCATAGCAGCAACTCAAACTCACCTGTTAGACTTTGCCCCCAAACAGTCAAGAAATACTTAGAATCACTTTTGGAAGTCTCACCTGGAAGTCATGACTACTGCTGAAAGGTGGTACTGAACAAGTCCCAGACTTGCCCTCTGCTAGAATATGTCTAGCATTATGATCCACTTCTTCAGCATCCACACAAAAAAAGGTGCAGTTATTTGCTTAGAACAGGAGTTCATCACGATGGGTGATTCTTATGAATGTTCACACAGTGTGTGCACATAAAGCACATCACTCCAGATTGGATACATTTCTCCTTCTGCAGTACCCACAGTGGTTGCATACATCTTCGGTCACACTCGGCATGTACTAAAATTAAGCATGTCCCACACCATTTCCGTTCCTTCCCAACCACAAACCTCCTCTGCTGAGAACAACTCATGAGGACTCTAGGATGACTTTTAATCATATTTTGAACAAGCACCATGCTCATCTCATCCTGTTGCTTGAATTCTAAGAATCCTTTGGGTTAATAGTACCACAGGACCATTATAGTGAGGGCCATATCCAACTCGATATTTCCACAATGTCATAGTCCTTGGTAAAGAGAGGGAGACATCATTTGGTGAATGTCTCTGTGAATTCTGAAGCTTAATTTTGGAGATGTGTTCTAATGAAAGATGATGACTATGCTTCAGGAAGCTCTCAAAGTGCACTGACACAACCTGTCAAACTCTTAAACAGTCTATCAACAATAACTTGAGAATCCTTTGAAGGATCTGTCTTGTCTATGTGCTCTCTTTTTATAGCAATCAAAGGAAATAAACTTTTGAATGAATTCATAAAGGGCTTGCAAGGAAAGGGCATCACACAGGACCACTGATTGAAAGGACCTGAATATCTCATACATATTGTCATTAAGATGATGACAATCACCATCACACAAAGAAACAGATTTGCGGCTGACATCTTGAAGAGCAGACACAAGATTCTTTAGCAGAAGGTTCAAGCTCCACTCTTCGACAAGGTGTTTCACAAGCAAGAACATTTTAGTCTTCTGAGACCCTTTGTCGCAATAGAGCAGAAAACAGAAACTCCTTGTATCAGTAATGATGAACTGAGGCAGCCTCTAACTGGTCATCAGCAAGGGTAAAAGAGAGATAGGACTAGTTTAAGCACCACTGAGTAAACCATAACTATCAGGAAGAAGCTTTAAAGGGAAGATACAAGCTTACAAGAACACCCAGCAGAGAAGTTCCAAATAATGCAAAGTGTACAGCCTTTTCTATTCTTGGTGAGAAGCTCTCTCATGTGAAATGAGTCAACATGTTTCATCCATGAAAGTTTCCCAGACTTCAAGACATGAAATATAGAGAACAAAGATGGAGTAAGGAATGCAGCTGTAAATGCTGCAATTGCAGGTCCATAAACCTACAAGGGGGCAGAGTTGTCAGCTCCACCACTTACAAGCTATTGGGTTGTCTAGGTGAGCTGATTATTCTAGGAGCAATTAATCTGCATGGCAAGGAAAATGAAAGGGCATGCTACTGCAAGTATTGGACAGATCCTGCTAATATTGTAGGAAACAACTCACTTCCCTGATATGAGGACCCATAATCTGAGATGTCTTGTAACTTATGTCCTGCAACTTATGTCCTGTATCCATGTCTGCAAGTCTCATGTGATGTGAAGCATCACACTGGTATGACAGTGCCATGCAGCTTAGAAAGGATAGGCAAGACTTTACAGTGGTGTTTTCCTAGTGGGCTGAAAAACATTATCTCTTGATGATCCTTTTATTAGCCAATTACTCAAGTGCACAAATAAAAAGGACCTATTCCATCTGAACTGAATGTCCACTACTTCTAAGACCTCAATTAAAAAAAAAGTACTCAACATAGTGAAAAAAAAAATCAAACTGAAGAGACCTTTTAATAATAGTCTCACTGAAAATCAAATCAAAGCATTTTTTTGTGGCTGTATGAAAAGAAATATCTCTAAATTCACGAGATCTAAAACTACTCCTGTCTATAACAATTTAATATCAGCAGATACAATCCCCATCTTGAAGTGAAAAAGGAATAATGTTTATATTTGTAGATAGACAATGAGTTACCAGCCTCCCTTCTTCTGTGTCAAAAATACCTGCTGTTAACTTCTTGGCCCTGTGCTGCAGCGACAGCTTCTACAGATCTGACTAACAACAGAGAACCTCCTTCTCAACAGCTGGTCTGTGGAGACTGAAATCCAATGCCATCAAGGGTAACACAGGAGAAAAACCAGCTGAAGCTCGATCCTGTGAAAGGATGAATATTCAGATGGAGTCTTGAGGGTGCTGACATTTATTTAGAGTGACATACCAAGCTGGGCAGCTACCTGAAGAAGATTACTGAGAAGAAAGAACTTGCCTTGGTGATGAACACTCCAAGTCTATCAAAGACAAGAAAACAAGCTGTTTCTCACAGTACACTCCAAGTACTGATGGAGAAGCCTTGTGCCAGGGGAATTTTTGATACTAAACAGAAGTATCTGCTCCACTGATAAGCCAGAAAAGATCATGCCATCCAATTAAAGATGCCAGAAGAGGAAGTGGTGAATTAGGTAAGATTTCCAGGTCTTTCATCACCAAATAGGGCAACTACATTAGTTTCAAAACTGGTCCTAAAGAAAGCATAATGATAGTAAGAAAAATGAGGCTGGATTATTTTCATTCAGACCCCATTCAAAGAAGCAAATCAGTATGCAATGGAGATACAGAACATTTACAGTGCTTTATCTGACACCCCACAGATACCCTGCAATTGCAACTGGCTGGCCAGCACCAGAACAACGATACTGAAAGACTGGTCAGACATCACAAGGCACAGAGGCACGTCAGTCCAGATAGAATAGCGTAGCGGAGCAGAAACAATGTTTTCTGGACTATGATCTTAGGTGACGGATCTCTAAGAGGCGGCTTAGGTTTGAAAACTTGGGTTGGTGCCAAATAACAAGCGACATGTGCCAAACTAATAATTTGTGACTCATAAAAGCTATATAACCCAGGATTTAAAAAGGAACCCCTTTTAGAGGCTCCCTAGGGCAATCCTAGCAGATCTGGAACATCAACAATCTGGAGCCGGAAAGTCTGGAATAAAGTACAATGGCTAGTCATACAACATTTTAAAAGACAAAATAAGAATCTTACAACTATTTCAGTAGACAATATCAAGACATCGTAAGTTGCACAAAGTGGAGAAGTGACACAGCAAGTAGCCACTGAGGAGGAAAGCACATGATTAATAAAAAGGCCAAAAAAAGTCCCCTGAGGCCAGTACTGAAAAACGTAGAGCAACTAAATTATACGAGGAATTTCTGATACCTAACCACTCTGTCTCAACAAGCAAAAATAAAGAGAGGACAAGAGAGGACAGTGTGTGAACAGAGGCCCCCTCAGGAGACCTGTAAAAGGATAAAGTTGTCCAGCCTTAAGTAACAGAACAGTTGCAATTTCACAAAGGTATGCACAGGAGGACTGTCACTTAGAGACAATTAAGTGGGCATGTGTTGAGGCTTAAGTGCTGACCCGTTTGAACTCTGAATTACCCTGTCTTTTAGAACATATGGATGCTCAGAATCTTAACCTTGAAGCTCAGCGTAGTGTAGAGAACAGGCCTGACAGACTGCAGAGTTCAGATATATTCAGATTACTTTTCAGAGTGAAAATAAATGTGTATACTCCCTACATGTAATAAGGTGGCAAGACGAAGAAGGAAAGAGAATTACAAGAAGCCAATTACTGCCTGGATCACTTCAAAGAAAATGTCCTTTTCTACCTTCAGTTGTAGTTGCATTCACATTCATTCACTTCACAGAAGGACTTGTCAGAACAAAGGATGTTTTTTCCTGGGGCTAGTGTTTTTTAAACAGCCCGTTTATTGACGCAAGAACTGTGTCTTGTGTTTGACACAATCTACTTACAACCAGCAACAGAAAATTGTCTGATAAAACTATGAGAATACAATTTTGAAAAACTTTTAATCAGATCGTGAGTACTAGGTTATATCACGAGCCCTATAAAATAATTTGCCTTTCATTCTAATTAATGTTCTAGTAATACTCAGTAACAATAATTATATAATTCCTAATGTAGCTGTATCTCAGGTCAGCTAATGACTACACTCTGTTCAACTGAGGATTCCCACACAGAAGCTGATGAACTTCTCAGAATCAAGGTGAAGAGTCTCACTCTCACAAGAGTCTAATGTATCAGAACTGCAGATTTCAGGTTTTGATTTCTACTGTCAATAACTTGTTCAAACAGTATTTCCAGAACAAGCAATGCCTTAAGATAAATTTCCACCTGCTTGACAAGACGTAAAACAAACCGCTGCATAACAGTTCTTCTGAATTAATGGAAACTGCTTACCTCATCGTAATAAGCTCTCAGATCAGCTCTTTTAGATCGTAAGTCCCAGAGTACTACAGTCCCGTTTTCATAGCCTATCAATAGCTGGAGAAGGGAAACAAATACAATTATACTTTCAGATTCCAAAGGTATACACAAGTATTGAAGAACTCCATGGTTTTAAGAGACTTCTAAAAAATAAATAAGAACAAAAACGTATGCCAAATTGATGTGCAAGATTGTAGTTTACAATACACGTAATACCCGGTTTTCAAATTATCTTTCAGTATTACTTACTTCTCATTACTGACAAGTTTTAATATGGAAGAAAAAAATGTGCTTCATGTCTGTTTTAAATTTGTTTGGTTTTTTCCTGCAAGACTAAGTGCCTGGACGGTCTTCACAGTTGTGTATCTGTTGAGAAGATAAGACCATAACATGTTCCCCTCAGCTCTTACCTTCCTTGTCCCTGGTTGGAGGGAAAACTGACACCTAAGAGATCACTTAAATAACTTCAAACCAAAGAGTCATCAGATTAAATTCTCTTTCAGATACATATATTCTTTTAATTTCTGCTTTCTACTGCTTTAAAACTTTTTTAGGAGCTCCCATTGCAGAGAATAAATTGCTTGCTTTCCTAGAAATAGAAAACAAATTAACTAGTATGTCAATTTTTACTTATTCTAGAACTAGCATATCATATCATCATGCACACCTACGAAACACCAGCAAAGAAGATTTGTTGAAAGATGAAAGAGAAGAAAAACGATGCTTAGGAGAAAAATAAGAATAAACACAATCCTTTCTCCTTGTCTCTATTCAATTATTGATCTTGCACTGGATTGAGTACTTTTTGTTTGAACACAATTAACTTCAGATCTTTTGGATGATGTGAAGTCTGGCCTACTTAGGTGTCCTGAAAATTGCTTCCCATACAACCCATCTTCCTAAAAATCTGCTCTGGACATGAAGACTGGGAATGACCAAACTAACAGAATATATATTCCAAACTACGAAATATTTTGTACCACTGGCATTGATAACATAAACACACGGATCACAGAAGGCAAGGATTTACAGTTTCTATATTAACAATTCAAGCAGAAAAACAGTGAGACTATCTGTTAGTCTGTGAGACCTCACCATCATCTTTGCCCTCACTCACACAAGCTTGAATAAGTCATAAAAACCAAAGTTGGCCGGACTGCTAAGCAAAACATCACCTTGTTTCGTTTCCAAGTTAATTGATACATCAATGCTGTCATAAAAAGGTTGGGAATACTCTCAGTCCTATAGATATGATTCTTTTAATTGCCAGGAGAATATTCATTATGTGGAGATATATCATCTAATCTAGGAATGATTTATAGTTAGTGTATTTAATACCTGAATATGAAAGATACCTCATTACTTAAGAATTCTACTCCTGAAAAAAATTCAAACTGTCCTGCAGAAATTCCAGAATATTTATAACTTCTGCTCTGGACAGGTCCATATGGAATTCTGCGGCAGAGTAAATGTGAAAAGACATCCTGTTCAGAAAGGATGGAGCTAACTGGATAGCAATTATATCAGGATGCCATATGGTATTCCGGGATAATAGACTGACATTGAGAGAGTGAACAAATAAGTGTTTCACTGCGACTGCTTTTGCTGTTAGAGCAGTGATCCTAAATGGAAGACAAATGTATATCCAGGAGCTAGCGATCCACGTAGCGGCTAACCTGAGTAGCTGTAGGCCTGTGCTGTGCTATATTGAGCTGCACAGAGCTCTTGGCCTTCAGGCCGGTGTTATGCTGAACATACTCCTCGGTCACAAGATAATCTTTGCTGTCTAACTGTAAAGAAGAAGCCTGTAGGCAGCTCCCACTTGGTAATGGCAATTACAGCACCCTTGTGACCTTGTCTTTATCTTTATGTAAGGTAGTATGTTCTCATGTGAATATCCTTTTGCTTGACAGCAGAAATGAACAGATTTATTAGAAAAAAATCTTTTGAGATCTCTAAAGACCAAAATCATGGCAAACCTCTTCACAGATGGGATGAGCACACTGTGCTGTGCCCTTATCAGAGGTTTACCTAATGCTGCACAACTCGGGGTTCCCACCATCAGAAAGAATGTAAAATTTTCTTCTTTTTCCTTTTCATATTAACTCAAATAAATGGTATTTTAATCAATATATTATGAGTGCCTTCCTTACTGTTAACATAACAAGCACATGTACCAGTGCATTACAGATGGGTACCACTCTAACTGAGGTCAGTTTGTATATACCAGCATTCTTTTCACCTCAGCTTTTGTACAAACATATTCAGGAAACTGAAGAAATAGAAAAGCATTTAGTGTGTGACCGTGTTTCATAATAAGCCTTTCTCCCTGGTGAAGCAGGCTTGTCTTCTGATTTTTATCACTCTTCTGCAAAGATAGCACGCTCCAGGTAATTACTAAAATGTTAAATACCTCCTATCAGAGACAGCATTTCACCTGATCTATTGCTGAAATGCCTAATGCACAACAGCACTACAGAATTACAAGATAAAGAGTGCTGTGATTTCAGGGAAGAAGTTGAAAGATAAACAGATTTGCTGCATATCCGGGAATATCTTTTTGCTCAGATGGTAGACACGCTGCTAAACTGTGGGATGACACTGCTCTGTGCCAGTAATACTTAATGAGGCAAAAAAGAAAATGTCCATATATGCAGTTGAAGGAGAAAAACATAGAAAAAAAGGAAAAATATGTGTAAAAAAAGTCGAGGAAGCAAAGCCCCAAAGATTTCTCTTCAACTTGTGTTTCCTGGCACCTTGTTTAGTTACTTATGCTTAACTAGGTTAAGAATCATTGCAGGAGGCTGGACAGGATTTGAAGGAGGAAGAAGTCCTAGCAAGATCTTCCTTGTCTGGTGGAGTTGCTCCACATTTTGACATAAATCCTTCTTCATTAAATGCTATTGATGATGGTGTTTTAGGGAGATTTCTTCTTTACAATCAATTAATTGTATCCTGGTACATGCTAGCCAGGCCCTTACTTGTCCTGGAAGCACAGAATAGCTGGGAGGAAAAAAAAACCAAACAACCAAAACCCCAAGCCTGCCAAATGCATACTGCATTCATGTGTTATTAGATCTCAGAACATGGACTCAGAGATAGGAAGTTTAGTCCACCAGCTAATAGTTAATAACATAAAACCTTTCCGTATTAAGCTTTCTCCAGTTGCTGGGAAACTGCAGATCATTGCAGTTACTATCTTCTGTATCAGCACGAAAAAATCATATTTGCTACAGATCTGCCACTTAGAAATGTCTGCTCACTTCAGTCTGTTCCTAGTGTACACTTACTAATTGATTTGCCAGACCCAGTTATATTTCATGGACTTAATCACTAGGTACCCAAATTGCTCTTAAGTGACACGCCCATATTCTCTCCATCGTCTGTCTCCCAGAGGTAGCTTGCTAGGTTCATAAAAGAGACTGTCTCCAAGTTCTGCCTTGAAAAATTGCCTGGAGGACACTCTGGAAAAATTTTGAATGGAGGAAGTCTTCTGGAATTACATTCTCTCTTTTGGCACAGAAAAGCTTTCCATCAGTCACTGATACAAACTGGAACTTCTATGAATTTAAAGAATTTTAAAAAGATGAATATATAGTCAAGCATACAAATTTCCCTGGCTTTCAAAAAGAGATCTTATGATTGTCCTAGATTTGGAAAGGCTTATATGTGTTTTCAGACTCTCAACCTCTCAGTGTCCATCGGAGAATGCTACTTATTTACTTCATCAAAACACGCCCTGTAAACAACTTTGTGATACTCCAGAAAAGGATGTAGCAGAGCAGAGCACACCCTTGCAGAGCACACTACCCTTGTAGAGTACAAGAAAATCCGTATTTTGAGAAATAATTATGACTGATTTGTACACACTATTTAATTCCCGAGGCACAGGTAAAGAACACTTTCATCTGCTACCACCCATGAATTGATGTGAGGAGTCCGATTTCTTTCACCAACACCTTTTGGTGGGTTTTGTTAACTTGAAGTTGATGAGCTAAGCAGAGTGTGTAGAATTCACTTGAAACAGCCCTATTACCAAAAACCAGCTCTGCTAAATTAAACGAAAGGCCTACGTATCACTGTAATGTACTTAAATGGCGAAGAGCAAATACTAAAGCATGATATCCGAGGAGGGCAAGTACTTACCACACTCTCACATTCTCTCTCAGCATAAGCAATTTTCTCATTCGAAGATAGCCAATGCCTCAATGATTCTGATTAACCTAATTTTAATAACCGTTTAGGAATATTCAGCAAATCTCTTCAGAAACCCCCCAGCTGATTTCTCTTTTGTTAACTTCTCTAGTCTCCCTTGTGACCAATACACATTTTCAGCATCCACAGCACCATTTGGAAAAAGCACATTTGAAGAACAACTTAATTGGCTTGCTTGGAATCTGACTTCAGTTTCATTTGATATCCTTTTAGTTTTTGTATTGAAATAGCCTATGAACTGTTTCTGCCCCCTTCATAAAAATTACGATTTTCAAACCGAGAATCACAATCAGCTCTTTTCCACAATGAATTGTCCTGTCTCAGTTGTGCCTCAAAGAGAAAACCTTGCCCCTTCTCTGAATTTCTTTTTGTACAATTATGTTCTTTTGGAGGTAGAAGGACAAATATTATACTCAGTATTTGGCAAGCAAGTCAACCATGCATTTATGCAATACCCCTGTTCTGTTCTCTATTATTCTCCAGGTAACACCTAATTTTGATTTTCTTTATTCGTCACCATGATGCACTGAGCTACAGTGTCATTGAACTATCAATCATCACTTGAAGCTCATGGTACCAAACAGTAATGATCATCTCAGACCCTTGTTTTATACGTAAAGCCAGAAATACTTTCTCCCACACATAGCACTTCACTGTATCATTTACACAGCGTACTTATGAAAGACAGTATCTAACGTGACATTTTACCGCTGAGTTTCTCAGCCTCTTAAAGTCTAGCAAACCTGATGATATCACCGCTTCCTCTCTTTTCTAGGTTGTTCATGACTATGCTGGACAGAAAAAGTCCCTGAAGTTGTTGGCTTTTCCATTTTTTCCCCATTCTGAAGATTGTTTTATCCTTCATTCTTTAAACCAAAGTTTAATGATACTTTGTTGAAAAGCCATCAGCTATTATGTGAGGTACGCTGTCAAATAGATACACCATTTGTATATGTTAGTTATAAATATACCCTAAAATGCAATCAGCAAAAGCGATACAAAATTATGAGATACTTAAATGTCCCTTCCACATCAGCAAAATGCTCAAAAATTCAGTAAGAAAACTAAAAAAAAAAAAAAAAGGCACTAATAAAACTGGTATTCCGGCAACCAAATTTAATTTTGGAAAAGCTACCAAATAAAGCCAACTGATAGTATCAATCATGACCCAAACATTCTGACTATGTTTTATTTCTATTTGTGGATAGCTCTTTGCTATACTCAGCTCTGTCCACAAACAGCAGCAAGTTCCAAATGTGGGTAACGAACATTATTATTTTTGAGAAAGAGAGAAGAAAGGCCACCTTTTTCTTTAAGAAAAGATTTATCTTATGAAAGCTTACTATAATGCCTTCATAATAGCATGTTTATCCAGTTACTGAAGTAATGATACAGTTTTTAGTCAAGACTTACTTAAAGTCAAGTTTATTTAATTACGAACAATTTTGATTGGCTAGGTTTCAAAGTACACTAAGTTGTCACAGATTTTTACTGATTGAAATTGTACAAAGAGCATTTTTTTCTTAAAAACTGTAAAATAGTAAAAGTGACCTTGCAAATATAGAAAGAAAGCAGATGGTAAAATGAATGAGAACGCAAAAATAAAGCTATCAAGGGAAATAAAGGCTCTGAAATGTTGCAATGTTTTATAGCATTAGTTGTACTCACTTTTCCTTCATCTCTTGGACTGTCGCTTAAATGTACAACTGGTCCAGGGTGAGTCTTTGTAGACCTGCAAGACAAAAATCAATTTAAAACTGTGAATGTTTTTTGTATGAAGAGCTAGATAACCTTAATTTCTAGGTGTGCTAATGTGTACCTCCAATGGTTTAAAAGTCATTCAAAAAAGGCCCACAAGGTAAGGTAACTATGTGAAAGTAATCCACATCTTTTCACATTCTCCTCTATTTCCTTTCTGTTGTTATAGGCAAAATTTCTCATTTGTTGACGAATCCTTTCTTTTATTTTTGTTTTAAAATCTTGCTACTCCTCTTATTACAGTAACATTTCCCCCCACTCATTTCTAATGATATTTTGCTGTTTGTACTCTCGACTCCCCTTCTTTCTGCCCTCCCTCCTCACTTGCTCCATTTCAAGGCTAACGTGCCAAGCATTTGCAAAGTCTTCGCTGGATTCATTTCAAGCACTGATAAAGAGACTCACCAAGTTCCCATTTCATCAATGCTTCAGGGCTTCAGTAATCTCACCTACACTGCTCTATCAGGTAGCTTCCTAGCATTACTCCAGTGGGGTTCAGAAATGGAGCATCTTGCCTTTGTCGATTCTGTAAAGCCTCGTGACATGTTCAGATCAACTAATACAGTTGTATCCCCGATGCACATTCAGCGAGACTCCTCAGCCATGACACCCATCCCGTAAGTCTTTGTAAGCCTCTATAAAGCTTACTTATTCTTCTTGCTGTCCCCTCGCTTTCTGTAACGTGTACCAACAACAGTATGCAACTTAGTACAGGGATTGCTGCTTAAGTCATTGATGTACAGTAAATGCAAATAACAGGAAATTGAATGGACAGATGAAGATTTTTCAACTGTCATCTCTTCAGAGCAGGAAGACATGCACCAGTCCACAAAGCTTCAGGCTATTTAAATCATCTTTCTTCCATTTAGGTTCTGGGATCTGAGAACACGTCTCTTGGAGTTCAGCTTAGGATCTAGACTTGCATGGCTGGTCTTGGTTCACCAAAAAAAAGTATGACAGAGATTGGCAGGGCCCATAAAGCTAAGAACTCTTCTGGAAGCCATACCTAAAACTACCTAGGCTCCAACTTCTAAAACAGTCTGCAAGAGAATTAAAGAAACAAACCAAAACAAGGTTCTCCAGTCAAACTGCTCAAAGGATTTTCCTAAATTAGCAGAAGGTTCCTCTTCTCTTGGTTCAAATATTGCACTATAGCAAAACTGGCCTCTGTTCTACCAGATCAGACTCCAAATCAAGATTGAAAGTGGTGTGTAAAAATTCCCAGGCAACTCAAAACATTAAAATCCTGTGGAGTAATTCATATCCTCATAGATTCCTCCTTTCCAAAAGAGGATGCTACAACACTCTAGAAAACATGCACACTTTCCTCTGGCCTCTATTTTTTTTATTATTTCTTTTTTTCTTCTTCTTCTCTGTAGAACGTTCTAAATATTTCATCTATTTGGTCATGCACTAAAGCTGGGCCAAACCAGAGTGGCAAAGACCTTGTCTGGTATTTACCTCCGAACTAAAGACAATAAAAAATTATTCCAGACATCCTTAGACCTTCCAGACTAAGTTTACTCCAGGCCAAAGAGATAGAAAACTTCAAATCACCTAAAGGTCAGACAACCTTCCAAGAATATACCCCACCCCTTTACATATATTTTACCATTATAGCTAGGTGGATAAACAAAGCTAGGGGCAATACGGCAAGCTTTCCTTGGTGAACCTTCTCCATGAGATGATCCCCTGCCACCATCTCCACCTTTGGCAGATCATGTTTCCACAGATAACTGCATGTTACTTTTGTACATGAGGTCTCGACAAACAAGGCTTCTGCAAAAGCATTTTGCAGCATATCCCTGCACAGAAGTGAGATCAGCAGG
>NW_010422798.1:72692-89337 GCF_000710305.1 Buceros rhinoceros silvestris | reverse complement strand
CGTGGACAGAAGTAAGATCAGAAGGAAAGCAGTGGACAGCCGGTTTATATAGTAATATTTTATACAGACTGCCTTTCATGCTGCCAAGCATCAAGTACCCATTTGGCTCGAGACATGGCATACAACGATTTTTGCAGAGATGCAGTTAGCAGGAGATCTGGCTGTTATTCCTATCCAAGCCAACCACTCATAAGGGACCACTCTGGCCGAGCTTGTTTGAGTAACCTGTGCTGGAATAAAAAAATAATTTCCACAACATCAGACCTTAGAGCAGGCAGGGAAGGTAGGCAGTGACAGGGAACTGAGAGGTGAGATGAGGCCAGCAGTGCTTAGACCCACACACATCTTGTTATATCTGCCCTCAAGGAGTGAATGTGACCTCTAGGGACATTCTAGGCTGCTTCAAACTGGGTTTCTGACATCGGTTCACCTATCTGAATTTGTCAGAGTATGTTAATGGGAAGAACTAGGTTTGTGTGGGGTACATGCTGCTATGCCATGATAGGCAAAGGAGGATAAGAATAAGAGGAAAAATTATGGAGAGAGGAGACAACTTAAGAAATTTTACTTATTTAGACAGATAAAAACTAGTGACAGCTGATGAAAGAGGGAGCACAGCACACACAGCATGACAAGGGTTGCTGATTTGGGCAGTTATTCCAGCCTGTTGAACCAATCAGCATGCAGGCTGCATTACTTTGTTATACTGGTATTGGTACTTGACCAGGAATATTAGCAAAATTGGGGTAAATGGAAGGAGAAAGGGCAAGAGCATACTGTCTTTCTAAGTTAAATGTTGATCCCATCCAGGCTGCTGCTCTTTGTACCCACCAATTTTAAAATTCGAGAACAATTCAAATCTGTGTAACCACTGTTTTATTTTTAAGACACATGTATAGTTGCTCCAGCAAAGAATGTGTCTTTGGGCAGAAGCAAACTCTTACATGAGCTGTAATCACTCTACATTACATCTAACTTTGGGCTTATTATACTTCTGTTGTCACACAAGCTAATTGCTCCTCTGTAAATGATATAAAGCTGACTTCTACTACCTTACCTTCTTGCAGGGGCGAAGCCTCATGTCTCCGTACTAAGACCTCAGTGAAAAGGGGTAGCCTTCGCTAATACATTTTCCTACTTTTCCATTTCTCTCTTCTTTCTATTGTAAATGATAGTTGGAGGGATTTATTACACTGCAATAAAATTTCTTTTTGCTTTTCAGGATATTAGACACTTTTTGTTTCTTTTAGGAGTATTACATTTTTGTTATTAGGTTCCTAGCTATTTCTTTGGTTTTATTGAGTAAGAGCTTCATATCAGCAAAGTTGATACCAAACACAGAAGTCTGTGCACTAAAAGTGTGAGATTTTCTTTTTCCTCATTCTCTTCCCTCTACATTTGGTATAAGTATTCTCTTAATATTTATATTATCTTACTCTTCAGTTTTTTGATAGTTTAGTTGTTTTCTATTATAATTTATTAGGTCAGACTTCTTCCATTTTCTTCCAATTTTCTTATTTTGGACTGCCAGGTATATCACTCTACCAAAGACTCAATGAACCATTGTTTTGCTTTCACAGTACACTACCAGCCTTTGGTTCCATTCTTGTTAGCTCTTTTATGTCAAAAAGTGGATGTAGGTGTCAAGGTATTGGCAGTGGGGCGTTGCAGGGGGTGTTTATGTGAGGAGAGGCCAGGGCTGCTCTGCTCTGGACACAGCTGGCTCTAACAGACCCACTGCAGGGCACAGCTGAACCCTTAAGTCAAGGTAGTGGCACCTGAGGGAAAACAAATTTAAGAAAGGGCAAAAAACCCTGCAGAGGCAGTGAGGAAAGAAGTGTGACAAACAGCCCTGTGAGCCACGAGGTCAGCAATGGAGGAGGGGAGGAGGTGTTCCAAGGGCCAAAGCAGAGGTTGCCCTGTTGCCTGGGAGAGGACCACGCCAGAGCAGGTATTTCCCCTGCAGCTTATGGAAGACAGCATACTGGAGCAAGCGGGTATTTCTCAAAGGAACTGCAGCCTGTGGAGCAGGTCTATCCTGAATGACTGCAGCTCATGCAAGGACCTGTGCTGAAGCAGGGGGAAAGCATGAGGCGGTAGTAGCAGCAGAGAAGAGCTTTAATGGACCGACCATTCCTCATCTACTCTATGCTGCTCAAAGGGGGAAGAGAGGGAGGAGAAAGAGAAGTTGGGAATGAAGGAGTGAAGTTCAGCTTAGGAAAAATGGGGGAAGGTGGTTTAGGTTTTGTCTTTGTTTCTCACCCTTCTACTCTATTTTATCTGGCAATAAATCAAATTCATTTTCTCCAAGTCAAGTCTGTTCTGCCTGTTGACAGTAACTGGTAATTGATCTCCCTGTTTTTATGTTGAGCCATGAACTTATCCATCTTACTGTCTTTCTCTGTCCTATTGAGGAAAGGGAGTGAGAGAGCAGCTGGACAGGAGTCTCGCTGCCAGCCCAGGGTCCACCCACTACAAATACCTTGATCACTTAACAGCCGCCAGCTTTGGTTATACATGAATAAGAGGAAACAGAGAATATATTAAGTTTGGCAGTCATAACACTAACTCTGTCAGGAAATGTGAAAGGATCCTGTTCAAATAGTTTTATATCCTAAAACTCATTTCAGACATGCCATCATGGATAAAATCACACAGTTTCTGGGATGATGACAACAGATGTTCCTGAAGTTCATCGGAATTGTAGAGCCTTCTTTTGGCAGTCCTCCTGCACTGGCTTTCTGAAGCTCTGAGAAATGCTGTTTTTTTATACAAATCACATAAAGTATTTCCATCAAAACCCATTCCTCTTTGGACTAAAGAATTAGCAATATTCACAACAGGCAGCTCAAAGCTTTAGGTTTGGTTTGGGATGGGACAAGTATAGTCCCATCTTGGGGGAAATGTTTGGGTGAGGATACACTGATACAAAACAACACCAGTTCAGATGAAGCAGGGAAGGAAACTGCATGAAAATGTTTTAACTTCTCCATTCTACAAGGTCTCTCGCTTGTTGCTCTGAATTTGCCCTATGGCTGGATACAGAAGGAGAGACATGATAAATCTTCTCTGGCAATACGTCTTACTTGCCTTTCCTGAAATGCCGCTACCTCTTTCCTAGTGCAGGACCATAGCTACAAAGCCAGAACTAGTTCTTTGCACTACACTAAGATCAGGAATAGTCTGCCAAAGGCTCATCAGTGCCTTACTGAGTGCCAGGCATTCGGATCTACAGTCAATTTCTCCTAAGGATAGACATTACGACGGCACTACAAGTAGGATTAAATTAAGCAATTATTTAGTTAACTATATTATTTCAATCAGTATCAATAGTCTACAGAACTCTGAAACTATCAGAGGTACAGATACAGTAATTACTACTTTCATAGAGTAAATTATACTGCATGTGGAAATGTCTATACACAAAAACATTTTGCCTCATGTCACTTTCATATATATCATATGTTTTGTTTCCCCTCACTGCTATTACAGTAGGGTTGTCAAGGAGACCGGAAAGTTGTATGCTGTCATTGTGGAACAGCCTACAAAGAAAGAAAAAACACTGTTGAATTACATTAAAAGCAAAAGCAGAACTCAAACAGCTCCTGGAAAGGACAAAGAGGTGCTGGGAAACCAACCACATTTGAAGCTATCACAAATAAAACATACTACTGTTGATGCCAGATACTTCTGCATAGGCATTCCTTAAAGCTGGCTTTAGGAAACTGTAAAAACTAACTAGATCTTACCCTTGAGAAGGAGGAAAATAAGGAAGAATCAGTGGGGAAAAATAAGGCATAAGTGAAATAGCTGAGCAGAAAATTCTTCATTCCCAAATACTAGCTGGGGTACAGATGAGAACAACTGAGAAAATAAAAGCTCTGAAAAGACATGAAAAAGATAAAACACAAAGCCAAGTCCACACACAGCAAAAAGAAGAAAAAAAAAAAAAGTCAAGTACAAAAAACATCAGCAATGATTTGCAGTAAAAAATTCCTGAAGCAAAACTTAGCTTCAGCTGAGCAAGAAGAAAGTATGAGCTAATGATACAAAAGATTGCAGCATTTCATAATCTTCATTGACCTTTAAGCCCACAAAAACAGACTGCAGGAGAACTGAAAAATGGAACAAAAGGTTTCCATGACAGCCAAACAGAACTAGAAGTTTGTTAAGAAACTATTGATACTTTGAGCTGTTCTGCACTTCATCAGAAGTTATTCCTGACAGCAGCAGGTATTAATTTATTTGGTGTGTGTTCATCTTGGGAGATGAGAGCACTGATATGCTGTAAGTCTTGACTCTTACTGAGAGGTACAGGACTGAAATTAAGAAACCATTTGTTGTAAAATAGGAGTCTTCAAAAAACTTGTAAGAATAGAAGCTTTTATTTAATTATCTTATTCTAAAATTAGAAAGCTCATAAAGAAGTCTTCAGAAACGTTATAACTTGGACCCAGGAAAATGTGGAAAATACAAAGATGATGTATTCCTCTATCGTTCTGGTAAGTTTTACACACTTTAAGAAACGGGATGACTTAGATACTGTTGTAAGAACTTCAAATACCAAGACAATCTTCAAAGCAGGTAAAAGTCATGTGTGACAAAAAAGAATCAAATCAAGAGTAAACAATTTTTCTTTTGAAGAAAACAGCCACAATTACAGCGCAATTACAGAAACACTGTAATGATTGCTGAGATGAAAATCTGGTTGTAGGGTGTGGTAGAAGGAATGAGGAGAGGGAGAAAAAAAGGAAACATCTATATTAGTCACTGTTACAGGCTTGAAAGTGACTGAAAGCAAGTGGTGAGAAAATCATAAGCAAACACTTTCTGTAGTCAGACATCTTCCACAGTTCTGTTTGCCACAAAGGTGCCGTGCTCCAGGGATTTTAAGACTTTCTTTTCATGGGTAGAGTCATGGAGAAAATAAAAAGAATGACTAAGTTAGATTAACATACTGTCAATCCAAGTTGGGAAATGAAGTAAGAATCAGTCCAACCTCAAGATGCAACTTAGACACGATTTCTAAAATGTTTAGAAGAAGGATACCTTGCAACTTGCACTTTCTTTATACTAGGAACTATTTCTGTTCGGGTCTGCACACAGAGGGGGTAGCTGTTGCTCCTAGATGTCTACTTCTCCTCCTACGTGCGGCTTTCTTTCACCAATGTGGAACTGGCTCTGAGACATGTCTAGGAAACAGGGACGGGCACAGAAAGGCTAAGAAAGGAAAGATCAAGTTATGGCCCTGTCACAACTAAGTTCCAATTTGCCCAATTCTTTGATACTCCAAATCCCATGAATTTTAACAAGTTTCAATTATTCATTCATTAGTTAGCGGCATGTTCAAGCACCAGAACCTGCATGCTTGGGAAGGGGGCTTACAATGCAGATTTCTAATTTTAGGAGTTCAGCAGACTCATATCAAGAACTTACTTTCCCTCCCTACACCAGATGACATTCCAAAATGTTTGATCTTGCAGGCTGCGAAAATTTATCTCACTGTAGTTGGAATAAATGGAGACACACTGTGCTCGTTGGTTATTTTTCTCTTCCAGATCTGTTTCCAAACACTTTGAAGGAAAAGAGAGAAACTTTTTGCTTATTAGAGAGTAGAAAACCAAACAGCATCTGGCACAGAACTAGCTCTGACTTGATAGAGAAATGACAAGTGAAAAAGTTTTGAGTTACTCTTCACTCTTAGCTGAAAAGACACTTCAGTGTGGTTCGAGGTAGTGACAATGCATGAGATGACCGAAATGTCTGCGACAAGAATTACTAGAGAAAATTATTCTAAAACTGCTCTTATTCTAATGCTTTTTCTCAGCTTTTGACAAGGCCATGTCCACTGAAACTTAGGGCAGTCCTTTATAAACGTGGTTCATAAAGGAATTTTCCCTATCGGTTCTAGAATCAGTTATGTCTCAGTACTGAAAATAATCTCAGACAAACAAAAATCGTATTTCCTTTGCATTATTGGTCTATCCAGGCCTGAATTTCTAACTAATATTAGATACAGTTTAAGCAAGCTGGATGACCTCTCCTGCATGGGAAGACAATAGTCCCTATACAGCAGGTAACTGAAACTGTCTTTTTGACATATAGCTCTACTAGATGCTTCTGAACAGACCACAATGAGAAAACCACCAGTGCTCCAAAATACAGTGCTCTGCAGGTCTTCTAGTATATTTTGATACAAAAGTAGGCAAGAAAATCACAAATAGTAACAAAAAATGCAACAAAACCCAAACTAAAAGCCCACTTTATAGGTCAAAGCAGCAGTGCAGGACAAGGTGATGAGATTTCTTGCATCATATGCAATGTCTAAAAATGTTACCTCCAAACCTGTTTCCCCTTCATTTCTTTGAGCTACTAAAGCTCTTCACCTCAGTCCTTCACTGCAACAGAATTGTTGTTAGCAAGACAATTCTTGCAGTCATTTGATGGGCCTTGTTGACTGACTATGTTTTGGTTTCTTTTTTTTCCCCCCTGAGGATGAGAGTTCTGTTCTCTGTGAATTAATCTCAAGAAGCGTGATGAAACTCTTTGTAGGGTTCAAACCTTGGTTAAGTCCATGAATAGATTAAAATTAGTTGTTGGAATATGTTTTCTACGCTCCATGGTTTTTTTGCCTATACAATGCCATTTATTACATTATTTACTGAGCAATGTCATCATGACTTTGGAGAGACAAACTCAGGCCATCATGAAAATCTAGAATGCAACTTGTAGGTGTTTTCCAAAGAGGGAAATGACAACACAGGTATTCTGACCTCTTCAGGTTACCCTGACCATAGTGTTAACAATATACACGGAGACCCTCGTTAACCATTTCTGAAAAACTAAGACAGCTGGATTTTCAGATTTTTTCTTTCTTTTTTTAATTTGTTTATTTGTTTTGTACTCTCACAAAAATGAGCTGTAATTTGGCTTTACAGTGACTTAGGTACGGTACTATATATATACAAACATTCTCAAGTTGCAGTATTTCAGGATTTTGTAAAAATTAAACAGTTCAATCTCCTATTGGTTTTCACTGTGAAGCCTTGAAATCTTAATGACAACTGAGTTAAATCCACATTAAGAAAATTCATGAAGATTTCATTAGAAGTAGGTACAAGTCATTGAAAATAATGTGGAAGGATTTTGAAAGAAAGTCAAGTTATGTTGGTAGACTTAGTCTGCAATTTAAGAAACTGGATGAGAGTTGCATGAAGAAGGAAGAACTCTCCTTCAGGCTTGTTTATGCAGATGACACACAAATCTGACTCACTCAAAATTCTATTTATCAACCCTCCGTCTAAACAGGCAACTTGAATATAGTAGCAGAGCAATCACTTACACTATTCTTTCCTTGCCAACAAGTTTGACACAAATATGCTTGCACAGAAGGTAAACCCACTCCTTCCAAGCTCTGTAGAGAATAGGAACATCTTCAAACTAATCCCACACTCTGAACTGATATAATTTAACTCAGAAGAAAAACAATGTTATAAGGCCTATTACCTCTTACATCGTGTTAAGTCTGGCTGTTCCTGAAGTTTTACATATACACATTTTCCTATTTTCTTTCATCTTTGAAAGTACCTAATATCAATAGGCCCTAAAAACCTATTCTCATAGCTGATCTTACTATGAGCAGGAAGCTGATCTAGAAAATTCCAGAGAGACCTTCAAACATAAATTATTGTATGATTCTGTAATAGTGAAATGTGAAAATTACATGAAGATCGTGTGAAAATAATGTGAAGATTAAAAAATATAATAAAATAAGAACAGATCCATGACCCAAAATAAAATTGGTCTCTCAAAAATAGCACAACTCTAAAGAAAAGTCTATTATCATAAGCCCATCCTCATGAAGTAGACTTAAAAGTTAATAAAATTCCCCTTAAAAGCCAATCCAAGTTGAATTTTCCTGCAAGAAAGCAATAGTACTGAAAGAAACATTATAGTTTGTTACCAGAGAGAGTTCAAATTACTGAGAGAAGTCACCTAGATTCAACTTCAGCAACGCCATAGCACCTGTTAAAGGTGGGTGCTATGGTTTATAAACATCACCAAACCCACCAGCCTCTTACTCTAATGAAGAGAAATTAATCTGGAAACACACAGGATGCCCTGCCTACCTGTCTAACACGGGCATGGACAACATCCTCCATTCCATACCAAGAAGTACATGATGAGATTGAATGGAGAGGATGCAGTCCTCTTAGACTAGCACACCGCTTACAAGGATCACAGGCTGACAGAACTAAAAAAGCAGTATGAACGAATACCTGTGCTCGGTTGTCATCAAAACAGTACATGGCAGACCAGCTTTTTAGGAGAAGAAACTATTAGGGTAACCACACAGCTCTCCAAGTACTTGAGGTGGCAAGGCCTATCTGTATTATGTGTCATTGCCTTTCTCAACTTCTGGAATAAGAATTTCAGAAAATATAGGTATACACCTGCATAGGCAATACAAAAAAGATCACTAGGAGAGGCTACTTATTTACTAAAAGGTTCTAGGGAGGTAGATTCTTGTACAGCATCTAGCCTACCTCAACAACTTAATATTGAAGCACGTTGGTAAGCAGCCCTTATTTCCCACATTTCATTGGGAAATTCATTTTTCATTGAAAAGAGGTATCATTCTATTCCATTCTTATGAAAAAGGTCTGTTGGACTTGGTGGAAGGATTCCATTTCACAAAAAAACTTTCAGATTTATTTCCATACAGAATAGAAACATTGTAATGTCTGGAGGAAAGAAAATTCCAAATGCACACAAAAAGGAAAATGCGTTGTTCTCAAAAGCTCGAAGGTATTATGATGTACTCCATGTAGTATATATATGTACACTTTAAAATACAGGAATACCCCCCCACCCCCCCGCTCCGTCTAATATGTCAACATCATGAAAACAAAGAGAAAATAATGAAGATACTTCCCACCTGAAGAACTAATCAAAATGAACATATTAAGTATGGATTTGATTAAGCCACATTTTCCAGTAGTGATTTTTCAGCCAAAAATACTGAGCAGAGTTGAGCAAAGTCTTAAAAAGGCGGGACAAGCAAGCATTCCAAAATTGAGAACTGGATGGAAGATTAACCTGCAAACTGTCTGAAACCAGACTACCATTTGAATCTTTGTTTTTATCTCCTTCAAAGATAAAATTAGATATTTATCATTGTGCTTATGAAGTTTTGTAGGGGCAGAGGGAAGGAAAGAAAATGAGGCATCAGTTTTGTCAACCTGAGGGACACAGTGATTGATGAAAGTCAGTAATAATAGCATGGGGAAAAAAGGAAAAGGGGACTATTTTGGACAAAATTCCCTATCAATGTAATCTCTGCTTGGAACAGAGCATTAGATTCACCACTGTAGGGCCGTGGCCATATTCTTAGATATTGCCCCCTTGGTTCACTGAGCTCAGTGAATTTCAGTTTAGTGCCAGAGGTTTACCGGTTCCTCACAACATGAAGCAGATGTCTCAGAAACTGCCTGAAATACCATGAGTTTTCCTGCAGCAGTTCTTCTTGCTGGAACTTCACAGAAGAAGCAGCAGAAAAAGAATTTATCATTCTGTTGAGAGTTTTGCTTGCAGGAATTAGAGGTTTATCCCAGTGAGATTTTTATAAAAATCTCCCTTCATTTCTTACCCACAACACAGGGTTAGCCTATCAGAAAACTGTCATTTAACAGACACTCATTACCTTTCCCACTACTTCAAGAGGTTTGGATGAGCCTGATTTAACTTTGACGAAATAAGCCCTGTGCTGAGCAGGAGACTTGGTCTAGAGACCTCCAGTTCCTTATCTTCTAAATAATTCTCCAACTCAGTGAAGAAAAGTTCTCCATACAGTCTTAGGGCCAATGTACTCCATTATTCTCTCCATAGGGTGTTTAAGGAAGATGGTAATCAAGCTGCCCTGACAAAAATAGCAAAATCTGAATTTGTGAGATTAATATTATCTGTATTTCATGGAGCTTCACAGTTAACCAGATTACCAAATCACTTTTTTCCTTTTTATAAAATATAATTACATGGTCTCTATCATAAATCTGAATTCCTAATGTTCTGTAATGAAGCGGTTAACACTGTATATGTGTTCATTAAAAAAGGTTTTCAAAGGATTTTTAAAATATCTGTAAACAATGAATCTTAAGACATCTACAAAAATGACCACAGACACAAAATGTAAAAAAGTTTGCACTTACAGTTCTATTGCCTTGTTCCACATGATAACATATCCAGAAAGAATAAAGGACTCAATATTTACAATGTGTGTATTTCCCCTCTCTGTTCCAACGTAAAGCCATTTACTCTGGAAAGGTAGATGGCAGAAAGTAATCCTGAAAAGAAAAAAATAAAAGAAGTTACTTAATACTGCATCAAAAATACTTTTTAACAGTTTTGCAGATGAAATAATTGCCCTTTTCATTTTATAACTTGAGAAAGGCCTGCCCAGCAGCTGCAGCATTATGAAGACTGTACGGGTTTTGAGGGTCAGAAAACACGATAAAAGAGAACATGAAACAAAATAGGGCCATCCTGCCCGCCTATATTAAGGGCAGGGAAAAAAAGCCATATAATTTTAGCACTGAACTAAGTCATGTTATCTCCATGAGTATGTAAATTGCACTATGATAGCATCCAAGACTCTCAAGGTAGGCTTTCTTATTTCCTCTCTCGGAATAAGCTATTTTTTCCCATTTCAACAAACTGAAGTTAAGGGACATCAGGGGGATTAATATTTTGCCCAACCCAAGTGTAACGCCACCATTCACACAGGAAAATGTTCAGTTTATTGGCTGTCTGGGAGAGCAGGGCACTAGACAGGGGCAGGGCACGGTGCAGTTAAGTATTCTAGCATAGACACACTGAATCCTACTTTCATATGATTCTTACAGAGTGATGAATCAGTGCTTGGGAAGATGTCATGACAGGTTCTCATGATAACACACGAGAGTTTTCACAAATGATCAATGAATACGTTCAGATTTCTTTGATATTGTAGTTACTACAGATAATACATACATTCAGGCAAAACTTACCTCTAAGAGAAAAAAAAAACCACCAGCTACTAAAATGTAATTGAATGCATGCTACATACAGAGACTGAAACTTAATCTGATCTTATGGTATATACTCATGAATTTTGGCAGAGCGCAGGTGTTTTGCTTGGTATGCCACTCGTTACTATATTTATCATTCAGTTCCACAAGCAGGCTATTTCTAGGTTTTATATACAAACTTGATTTAACAGCTATGCAATCATTTTTATCCTTAACACCTTCCTCCTCCACAAATGTAAAAACAGTATTTAAGAACATACATATTTCAATTTTTTATTCTTATGGCACTGCAATCTTTCTAAATTAATTATAAAGGAGTGAGAAGGGTACTGGCTGTCTTCCAGTAATTTGGCCCTCTCAGTCATGTAAAGTCCTCTGAGAAGAACATTTTCCAGCCTTTGAATTAAAGGACTTGTTCCAATATTTATACAAATTTCACACACTTTCTGTAATTGTTCCCTGCGTGGTACTCTCAACAAAGAGAAATAGTCCAGATTCTACACAGTATTTGGATAGTTCTGCAGTTTTTCAAGTATCTAATCATGCATCAGAACATTTAATGTCGAATTCATTCAAGTGAGCAAAAAAATTTTGGCGTTATGTATCACACTAGATTGAACACAGCTGAAATATGCAGTCTTCACATCCTCATTTATGGGGAAAATTGTTACTGAATCATGAATCCAGAATAAAGCTTGCCCTTCACAGAAATCTTGTTCTCTTGATTGAAGCAAGACTTTAAGTATGATATAGGCTTTGTTCTATCCATCTGTACAGGGCTAAATTTTAGCATTAGTTGTCTAATTTTGGCAATAACTTCAGTGCCTTCTGTAGAAAGAGAACCAACTTTTTCAAGACAACTGCTTTGAGAATAGGAATTACAGTTTAGTATGCATAAATGAAAATGCCTTCAAGCAGCAAAGTAGTACTTAGGTCGTGGATGCACTCAGATCGACAAATATCTGACAGAAATAACCGCAGGTTTATGCCACCTACATACTCCTTGCTGAAGTTAAAACTGTTACCTTCATTGTTCTGTTCACAGAGGTGCAAAGAATAATTTGCCCTTTTCCCCTTTGTAGTTTTACAAACGTGATGCTGTTTTTCACATCTTTCCTGATCCTTCTCCTTAAACTAAACATCTCCATTTCTTTTACTTCTTCTTGAGATGTGCCATTTGCTACATTTCTGGTTAGATTCATGTTTAGTCCATATATATATATATATTTTATTACTTCTTGCATTTCTGTACTAGCTTTACTTGTCTTGCACTCCAAAGTATACGCATGCTCTGTCAGGTCCCAGCCCATGCATAAACCTCCCTAGTTCCTGCTTGATAAATCCTCTCAACCACTTCACATTGATGTTCATTCAATGCTTGTTTGTAGGAAGCTGTTAAATTACAGGAAGAGAAAATTTGTGACTTTGGAAGTGTTGAAAAATGTATCTGACAAATAACTCGGGAATACAAAGTGAACCCTAGTCAACCTGAATGCTGCTACTCCAAATTCTCACAGCTGCATCATCAGATGAAGCAGGTTCAAGTCCACCTAGGACCATACTAATTTTCAGTCCTCTGATAAGTCCATTCACAAGTCAGTATGGTGTACTGCAGAAAACTTGGTCTCCAAAGTTCAAGACTGAAAGCAATACTCCGATTATGAATAAAGACCCAAAATCACCTCAGACACCATATACTCTGTTTTTTTTTTTCCTCCTTTTTGGAATTTGCTTCTAGGTTATGGTCCAGCATGTACTGCCACAACAACCATCAGACTAAACCTGCGTCTAACTTCCCAGCTATTGTAGTCCTCCATTTGCCTGCTTTAGGGACACATCGTTTCAAAAGCAAGGTCCTACAGTAAGAGGAAAAAGCAGATTAAAGTACTAACTACTGGCCATCAGTTACTAGACTTATTTTCCTGATGTCCTATCTGAAATCACTGGCGCCAGTAGCTACTAAGTCTGGGTATATAGTATGAAGGACCAGAAGAGAATTAGGTGGTGCTAAAGAATGAAGAAAATGACTACAAATTTTCCTGTTTTCTTAAGCTCAGTTATTTCCTTTTAAATAATTTCAATTTGTTCTATTTATGAGACAGCCAGATAAGAAAGTGTTCTGCATGTTCTTTCTCCCACAATGAAAACTACCCTCCGAGTCTTCATTGTTTACCTAAACTGTTATTAGACATTATCAAATACCACCTTTTACAGTACGTGAGCTCGTAAGAAAATGCTATTCCCTTGAAGAAAATTCAGATACGTAACAAATCTATTAGAGCATGGGGATTACTAGGCATTCTAACATGACACATTGTTAGGCTTCACCAAACAAAGCCATATGTATTCTCCATTTTGTATTCTCAGGAAACTATGCACTGCTCAAGTATTTTTCTTTATGTTATGTAAATTACATGTAAACTGCTTTATGTATTACTGACTTTCCACTTTTACAGAAAATACTGACTTGAGGGCTTGAAAGCTTTGAAGCAACATCAGATCGTTAATGAACATCTTCCATCTCAGTAAGTACTAAAATTACATAATGATTTTTTCAAGAGAAAACAATGAAGTCTCATCCTGTAGTTTTCAATGTGGATGAAAGGTATGCCTCTACTAGTCATATGTCCCACAAGCAAATTAAGATGCCCTTTGATGCCTTTACAAAAACTAGTCAATTACCCAGAAAGAAAGAAAGGCTATTTTTCTTCTTAAGAAGGTAGGGGTTGTACTGATTTATGCCGGTATGAACTGCTTCTGCCAAAATTTAATCAGATTGTCAATCTGATTGAGATAACATAGAACCCAATTAAATGGAGAGCTGAGAATTTGCTCAACATTCATCACTTAATAGTAAGTCCACCAGAAATGTGGCTATTATACATTCTCAGCAGCAAACCACAATATGAATCCCATTGATCATGATAAGAAATAGTAAAAAACAGGGACTGATACCAAAAAAAGTCTTCCAATGCTGGCATAATGGTCTGGAACATTATATTATTTTTCCAATGTATTCAAAGCACGAAACAGAATATAAAAGGTAATTTTAAAATAATCAATAGGTGCCAAATAGAACACCTAAATCAGAATTTATTGAACAAAAACTCCTTAGCAAAAGTTCAGAACACATTTCTAGAGTTATGTAAGCAATATGAGAGACATGCATTGTCAAAGATTTGAACCTAATTTTAGAAATATATTCTGACTAGCAAATCTTGAAAAGGTGTATTTTTCAGAAAATCACAGCACTTTACAGTCTAACAACTCTGACCAAAAACCTCACTGCATTAGTAGAATACTACAGTGTTAAAATAATTTAGACCGCTGCATTCCCTGAAACACTAGTAAAAACTCTCAGATGGCTTAAAATCATCTTTATTCCACTAATCATATTGCACTAAGAAAAATAAAAGATAATTTGAGAACACTTCCTTCTGCCTCTGCTTTCTTATTTTTGGTTTTTTATTTTTAGTATGAAAAATTTCCCTGGAACGCTATTCCTGGTGGAGAGTGTGGAAGGGATGGAGAACAAATTGCATTTTTGTCAAGATGATGAACATTTTTTCCAATTAGTATTTGATTGCTCATTTCTTGACATGAAACCTGCCACTATGCCTTTTTTCTGTTACACAGATAAACTTAAACACAGACAAATGTAGAACAGCACCATGCACAGCACTGACCAGCACAAAGGTTCAGTTTCTGTAAGTTCATATTAAAAAACTCCAAACCATCAGCTTCTCAGAACCCTACTAAGATGAACTACACTGTCCATGCTCTCAGAAAAGATGTAAATCTCATGAATTTACAGGAGAAGAGGAAGATTAGACACGAAGGAGCATTAACTTGGGAACATAAGCAGCTGACAGGAAGCAAGCCCAGTAGCTGCAAGGCACACAAGCGTGGTCCAGCCTTCTCCTCTCAGCTCTCAGTGAATACAAGTTACAGCCACTGTCTTCCACCTAATTTACAGTGCATTGTCCCAGCATGGATGTGTTCAGCTGCTGAGAAAGCTGATCACCTTCTTAAGTAGGTTTCACATATCAGAAGTCTGCCTTTCCATTAGAGTGATTATGGCTCCACTGCCAACTCAAATCTTCTCCTGCACCCTCTGATGCTTTCAGTACTCTCCACTAGCTTATGTTACTTACCTCAGCTGGTCTTCACCACAAACAATTTTCTTGGCACTGCCGCCTAGTAGACTGACCATCCTCCCCGGTATTAGCCAGTGACTGGCTGATGTTGTTAGGTTCTCTTTCAAAGCAGCTCTTTTTAGACAGGAATCTGTGGCCTCTATAGCCTTCAAGTATTCACAACAGAGGAAAACCACTAGATAAACCCTTCCCTTCCTTCTCGACTTCTGAAGGATTTCTTCTCCCCAGCAATGAAAATTACAGCTGCTGAGGGTGCCTCACAACTTTGCATTCAGTTCCCTTCCCATTCTTTCTCCATCAGCTAGCACAAACTATTTCCACCCAACTCTTTTTTCTCTTGCCACTCCCTTAATCTTTTGGTATTTTTGAACAAAATAACACAAGAAGTCCTCAATGACATACAAAGACCACGAGACTCATCTAATGCCTCTCTTTCTCCAGTGATTGAAAGTAGACTGGGCTTTCTGAGGGAGCTTCTGATTAGCCAGTATTCTCAGAAAAGGTAGGGTTGCTTTCCTGTCAGTTCACAAGGGAATGTTAAAGCTGAGATCATTGCTTGAAGTCACGAAACGCACACAAGAACATTTAGACAGATATTCAAGCAAAGAAGTTTATAGTTGACCTGGAGTGCCTAAACAGAAGCACGGGCTAAAGCTGTAGACAATGAAGAAAAGGAGTTGTCTCCAGCAGATGAAGCAAAGGTCGGAAATAAGCTGTTCGGTCTCTGGAGGTATTTACTCTTCTCCCTGGACTATATATAAATGTGGAGCTCATCAGCTCATGTGAAAGACATGTACAACAGCAAGAATCCATGCAGTCTGCCATCCATATCATGTGATGTGTTTGCAGCAGATGGTTGTGCAATTCCCCAGATAGATGTGAGCCGAGTTTGTGCATAGTAACGATAACAGTGTTTCTCCTGCAACCCAAGCGATTATATACTAGGACTTCCTAGGAAGGCAGAAATCAGGATGAACTCCATTATTAGGATTTCCAATGTTTAAGTTAAACTTCTTGTTTATTTTATTTCAAGTACATGCACAGTCTATAGAGCTGACATAAGACTACAGGAAATACTTTAAATTCCTAACTGACATGACATATATAGCAGTTTGATAGATCTGGACAGTTTTTTCTTTCACGGTCTTGGTGATACTATACCACAAGTTGAATATTTCTCCTAATCAAACTAGATTCTCGACATAACACACACACAAAAAAAAAAAAAAATCAATTTTTTGATTTAGTGATTTAGTTTAAATTTAAGAAAAATCTTCTGTTTCACATATATTTTCTGCTAACGTTATCAGTCAACATTTATTCTGAATTAAAATCAACTCGTCCTTCTCATTTTAAGTTTTAATTACTTATACAAAAGAAAGCGAAGAGTAACTGAAAACATGTTGCAATAAAATGCATTGG